>NC_066890.1:65596077-65724556 GCF_022985175.1 Labeo rohita | reverse complement strand
TCACACTGATGCATCTGCAGTACCACTGATCATTCAACAAGAATTTCTCCTTCTCAAGTTTCACCAGCAAAATGTCTCCAAGGATCTCCTTCACCCTGATGTCAACAGATACCACCTTTAACGACAACATCTGTTAGTCATAACTGAATCTCACTGATTATGTGCAAAATTTAAAGAGAGTTTGAGGAAAAGTCATGTCAGATGAATCAAAAAATACCTAATATCACCAAAGTCCGAATGCTCTTGTTTTGTGATTGTGTGTTTATAAATACGAGAGATGGAAATTCGATGTATACTTGCACTGCAAAAATAAAGACTTGCGACTTGACTTGGACTTGTGAATTGTGAAACTCGTAAAAACGTAAGTCATTTTGATATCACATTCACATTCTCCCTTTATTACCCCACATGACGTTGTTAAATGAATCGCGGGTTGCGGGGTAGAAGTTCATAAGAATGTATCTGAAGGGAAACTGACAGTCTTTAGAAAAAAATTGATGGTTATTTCTTTTCATTTTGTCTCTGTATAATGCATAGACTATTAAGGTAGTGTTCATAATCGCAGTGCTGCTCTGTTTACAGCGGTAACTAAGGAAATGCTGTACTGCTGCTGTTCAATAAGCGACATTTGCTATCAGAGAGTGAATCTCCGTTCTAATTCAGCTCATCTGCTGTTTTGGTTTTGTTCAGATGTATTATGTAGTATAGTTTCACAAAACTGAAGCCAGGCATCTGTTTTGCTTCAAATTTTGAAATTATACAACAGGTCCCACTCCTTATGAGCATCTGCCAGGGTAAAGTAATGGTAATACACGCGCTAGTATCTGCACGCTCTCTGTAAGATGATTCACGCTCAAACTCATGCCCATTCTGTGAGTTGGTTGTCCCTGGTCCCCGGACTCTACATGTGCATCCTTGAGCAGGGAGTTACCACTTAGAGCCCGCACGCAGAGCCCGTGGTAGCCCCCTGTGTGACAGGCCAAACCTAGGCAAACCCTAGGCACTTGGCCATATCCCCTTAAAGGAATATCTTCTGTTTCCAAGCTTCGAGCTCTACCCTGGGTCCAGTGTTTCTGACCCCTTTCAGGTAAGCCTTTGGGTATGCAGCTCAGGCCTTAGGGGATAATGTCACTGACAGCCGTCACTACGTCTCAGGGGCAACTCCCTTAAGCTTAAGGGAGTTGATACTTAGTGCTTGCCTCTATGATGACAGGCACTACCCTCAGCATGGCAGTATAACCGTTCCCCGTAGCGACCCCTAAAGGACACAGTCCAAGTTCTTCGAAAGGGAACGTCTCAGGTTACGTATGTAACCCTGGTTCCCTGAGAAGGGAACGAGACACTGCGTCCTCTAGTCTCAGCGCCATGCTTCGGATGTAAGCTTCAGACGAAGAAGTGAATGTCATGTTCTACCGGCGTCCTTTTATACTGTGATCGCACCGGTAGTGATGCACCGGCAGTGATAAGTCTTGCCAGAAGTGTCGTCATAGGCTGTCGCCAGCCAACACTGTTGTTGTTTTTGTATGTAGGCTTCAGACACAGGTCATGGAGATGGCATTCCCAATAGCGACCCCTAGAGGATGCAGTGTCTCGTTCCCTTTTATTGTAGTTACATCAAATGATTGGTGTTGTGCTGCTGTGAGTTCAGATGAGCAGACTCACTGTTGGCTGTTTCAGAAGTCAAGGACGGCCACTTTAGGCTGACATCATTGTAGTCTTCACAACACATCAATCAGTCTTAGACTTAACTGAGTCTAAGCTTTTTTATAAAAGTCTCCTACTCTTAGAAAATAACTACTTTTTACTAAGAATTTTTTGACACTTAAGTCAAAGTTTAAAACTCTTCTTAAGAGCATTTCTGAGAAGTTTAATACATATGAGCCCTGGTCTTAGCTGGTCAGCAGGCTGGTTTTAGAGGTGACATTTTTTTTAGCTGGTCAGACTGGGAGACCAGCTAAAACAAGCCATTTCCAGCTTACATCCCTACTGAAGATCAATAAACCCACAAAAATGTGTAGGTATTTATACAGATTGTTTTTCTGAAGTGACATAAATCCATTTAAACATTAAGTCAAAGTAGTGGTATATATAACCGTTGAACCATAATTTTAAAATTAGTTTTGTCAAAACAAATTGATAAAAAATTATTTAATAAAAAACTGTTTAATAAAATTCCTTATAGGAGTTTACATTCAACACACATTTATCAATACAGAAGTTTCAAGAGAATATGGCAACAAAACGAACCTTCAATTCAGGGTTGTACTGATAGATAGATATTGTGTATAAACCATAGTCAGAGATATTGCCTGTTGCTGATGCCTTTGACAACAGCAATACAAATATCATTTTTATTATTATTATCTATTAAAAATTGCACCTGTATTTACTGATGCAGAGCAGAGAGTCGCTTCACAAACTTGCCGCGCGAGTGGTTGCAGTCAGCTCTGGTGTCCGTGTCGGAATGCCCTACTGCCCCTATCAAAACCCCTACTAGCAACTCCTAACCACTTGACAGACCTCTTGAGCTGTCTAAAATAACTGGGAGAGTGATTCTTAGCTTTAAGAAATTTGATAACTTGCTTTTATACTTACGTTTGAAAGTAGGAGTAACTTTTATGAATTCTCAGCACGTAAGACTAAAATGGCACTTTGAGAAGCTTGATAAATATGAGCCCAGGTCACCCTTACCAGAACTATCCCACCCCCTCAGATCACCATTAATGTTAAAAGGGATTTTAATGATAAAATGTGATATTTAGAAATCACACTTGCTGAGTATATTGTCTTCCTAGAGTGAATAATAAGCTAAAATAGCAATTTTTTAGTTAAGGACAGTCTATTAAGGCAAAGACAAATTTTGATTGGTTGTTTGATTAAGTATGCTCCACCACCCTAATTTCTTGCACTATGGAAAGCACACATGAAGGCTACGAACATTCTATAATTTCAACGTTGCATATTGCATGAACTAATATCACGATGAATGTTTGAAAATGAATTAAAGAAAAAGAAGAACCTACAACAACTACTACCTATGGCTCTGAGCTCCAAATAAACAGTGTGGACACTGACAGTGCAGGCTTTTCATTTCATCTTTAATCTTTAAATCACTGAGAATAAGATTTATAATGTTTGTTTGATGCTAATTAATAAGGCATGATAATGTATTTTTATTATAGAAATGCATCATAGAAACGCAAAAAGTAGAAAAAGGAAAAGATGAGATGACAATAAAATAAGTATTTTACTTTCTTACTTACCCTTAAACATACCCAGGGATGTCACATAACCTGCTTTCTGGAATACCACCCAGAACTGTGGTGACTCTCCGAGCAACACAGCAGTGTTTAGTTTATGAATGAATCTGCGTTTTAATTTACATCTCTGCCCGAAACACTCTTATTAAGTCCAGAACACTCTGATCTTGTATAACCATATCTTGTGTAAAACAAATATGTAATATATTTCATACTGGATGAAAGTGGTACACCATCTTTCACAGTATGTCTATATAAACTATAGTATGAGATAAAGTTGAAGAAAGTAATAGTCAGAAAGTAATATTCAGATCTTGTGTCTGTCTTGCCTCCTTCCTGACTGTTACACTGAGAACAGTCTAGTGGCGATGAGAAATAACAGGATTAATTCCTAACTATGTATATAGTTAGGAAACCAAAAATTGTAATTAATAAAATTAATAGAGACTATGATTTCTCACTTTCTGTGTGGAAACAAAATAAATAAAATCAGAAACATCAATAAATGTATGTTTAATAGTGGAAAATCTATATACTATTACATGTTTTTTATTCATTTATTACGTGAAACAAGTGTTTCCACTGAATTTCTGCTGAATTTGTAAAGGGAAAAATAATTCTTACCGTTTCTCTTGCAAAATGTTCAAAGAAGGATTTTTCCAGTAGAGTTCGGCCACTGCATCTCTCCGTGCCCACCAGTGTCAAGTAAATGTAATCAGCTGTTCCAGCAAACACCTGTTTGCCAGTGGTGACAGACACTGTGTACATGAACATTCTGCTCAAATAGCAGAACAAGTACAACAGACTTTCTTATTTCAACAGTTCTGAGGGTGTGGTCTATTAGTCATATGAGGATAACTGTGTGGTCTTTATCAAGAAATGGCAACACCCAAAAACTTACATTTTTTAATCAAATTCTGCATATTTATGTTTTCTTTAAATGTTAAATTCTAAACTAAAGCCTGATTCAGACATGCAGTGACTGTTCAGACATAAAATCTATGTTCAGCGTTACTGGCTCTGATAACATATTTGTGACAATTAAAGACAAGAAAAAGACAAGTGCATTATTGTGCTGGTTGCTACCCTAGAGAAAAAAAAAAAAAAAAATAAATAAATAAATATATATATATATATATATATATATATATATATATATATATTACTTATATTTTATTAACAAACATCTTCTTGCAAGAGGTCTTCTTAATTTGTACATTAAATTCTTTTTCACATTGAATTTTTACAAAGTTTTGTAGCAAAACTGCATTTCACAGCATGACAAGAAGAACAAAAGAAAAAGAAAACTGTAACAAAACAATCTAAAACAATAAACACATAACAATAGCTTTGGATAGGATCAAAATATACAGAATTGACAAAATTCACCAGCCGATCTATTCAAAGAAAAATACATAAATAGATAAATAAGTAAATAAATAAATAATATGGGGTATATTTAAGAACTTCCTCCCCATGTTTCACCCAACTCTTTTATTAAGGGTTTCCATTGTTCAACAAACCGGTTCATTCTGAGTCTTAAACTGTACGTTATTTTTTCCATCCCATAGATTTCCCTCACTGTCAGTAAGCAATCCTCAAGTGTCGGAGGCCTTCTCTGAAGCCATTTAATTGTTATGTTCTTCTTTGCTGCAACTAGGAGTATACGTAGGAGATATCTACTCTTCTCACTTTTTATTAAATCAGTGATAACTCCTAAGATAGCTATTAAAGGGTCTCCGGAGCAAATTGACCTCAAAATTTTTTTTAATAAGACCAAATATATTTGTCCAGTAAGGAAGCAGAATAGGACAGTCCCAAAATATGTGTGTATGCGTGGCTACTTGTTCTCCACACTCTCTCCAACAGGCACTAGATTGGCTTAAATTAAATTTGGCTACAATTTGTGGTGTTCGAAAAAAAACGATTCGTCACCTTCCACTGATATTCTCTCCAGATTCTACTACACGTTATTCTATGTGTTTCAACATGAAATTCAGCCCAAATCTTGTCAGATATCCCTACCCCGAGCTCCTTCTCCAATTTTAACTTAATATAATGTGTGTTATCTTTCTTCATGTCTTCCAGAGCTCTATATATACCGGTAATTGGTCTAAGAATCGTATTACCCTTTTGAGCGTTAATCAACAAAATCTCAATTGCTGATGGGGTAGTTTTTAACCTTTTCCAATTTGGGTGTTTAAAAAGGAAACTTCAAATCTTGAGATACCTGTAGAAATCAGTCCTAGGCAGAGCAAATTCAGTAGCAAGTTGTTTAAACGTTTTAAGTGTTTCTCCTTCAAAAAGTTGATGAACATATTGCAGTTGTTTCTAGGCCCATACCCTGAAACCTGAATCCATTTTTAAGGGAGTAAAATTCTTTATCTGTGTTATGTTTGTTAACAATGAAAGACCCATAGGAAGATTATAAATCTTTTGCACCTCTCTCCATGCTAAACAAGTAACCTCTGACCAATTTCCCAGTTTATATATACTCATCTTCTTTTCTTCGTTAAATGGAAAGGCTGCTAGTAAGTAAGGTCTGGAATTAAATTTCTCTATTTCCAACCACCTAGTTCCTACATTGTCAGACAACCAAACTATCATGGCTCGCAACTGTGATGCTATCCAGTAATTCTTAAAGTCCGGTAACGCCCAGCCCCCTCGAGACTTTTGCAACTGCAATGTTTTATACCTAACTCTGGGACGCCTCCCTTGCCAGATGAATCTAGAAATCAACTTATCTAAACGAGAGAACATGGATAACGGAGGGGACAATGGAATGGTCTGGAAAAGGAATAATAGCCGTGGTAGTATATTCATTCTAACGGCTTCTATTCTTCCAGATAAAGAAAAAGGTAATATACTCCATCTCCTTAAATCTGAATTGATTTTTTCTAATAAATTTGTGTAATTCACATCATATCATTTATTCAAATTGCAGGGTATGGCCACACCTAGATACTTAATCCCCTCTTTAGGCCATCTGAAGGAGAAGGAGGACTTTATCTGTGTTGTAATAAGGGCATTCATGGCTAGAGCGTCAGTTTTCCCGACATTGATTTTATAACCTGAATGTTTACCAAATTTGTTGATACACTCCATTAATTTGGGGACAGAGTGTAAAGGATCAGAAATGTAGACAATTATGTCATCTGCGTACAATGACACTTTGTGTAACTCTCTTTCTACTCTTATTCCCTGAATGTCAGGGTTACTTCTAATTATCTCAGCCAATGGCTCTGTACACAGGGCAAAAAGAAGGGGAGACAGTGGGCATCCCTGTCTCGTTCCTCTCTCAAGTGTAAAAGGTTGGTACATACACCCATTAACTCTAACAATACTTTTTGGGGCAGAATAGAGAAGCCTTCATGTGCGTTCACACCAAAATGTCCGGAAGTCATTCATTTTCAATGTAAGCTGGCGGCGAGCTCAGTGCATTTTGGACGGTGTGGGCGTCGGGAAGAGTTGAAGTCAGGTCAACTTTATGGTAATGAGCTATGATGCGGTTCGGCGGCAACCAATCGGAATGTAGAAGTCCACCCATTGAGAGGATTCCAGAGAACGCAGTCCTGTAACACTTTGGTTCCGACCACATTAGTTCCCAAGCAAAATGATGCGTGGATCAAGGTGTCTGAGATTGTTGATGTTCCTGGTGAGTTGCTGATGTGCATTAACGTTACATATTTTCTTTAAATAAGCGGGAATTGCATGCTAACTTTAGTGCCAGAGCATGCAAAACAGTGTCGCTGCTGAAAAAATATTTCTGACATATCGACACATATTGGATTAAACCAGAGAGCTGCGGCGAAAATTTTGACATCTGATGAAGACGAGGTGTATGTCACATATTTTAAAATAAAAGCAGTCACCTCTGCCTTTTTTTCTGCAAGTAAAAACAAGTGTTCTATACCTGGTCTCCCCTGTGGTACTGTCAATAGAGAAAAAAATAATGATAAATGTCATTAGGCTTAAATATATACAGACAATGGCTGTATAGTTAATTGGTTTATTTCGTTAGCAAACGTGGTGTAGTGGGTATATGCAGCTCTACGGCATATATCCATTTTATTTGTCGGCCCACTTTGAAATCCCCTCTGATGCGCATCATTCAAGCTAGTGTCCTGCATTAGCCAAAATCATGACAGTCCAGCACATCCAGTCATATGTGAATAAATCCAAATATTCGCTTAAAACACCCAGTAAAGATGCCAGCTTCCTTTGAAATATGTTTGAAGATCGAGCCTGATGCGCCCGTGCCCGCGCCCGCTCAGTCCTCCTCCACCCCAGATGCTGTCTGTTCACGTCAGGGATTGCGGAGAGTCGCGTCCAGGTGTCAGTAAGTTAAAAGCTTGCGTACATACATGTGTATAACTAATGCGTATACACTTCTCCAGGCACCACTACACCACTGCATGTAAAATTAAATTAAATTAAATTTCTTACTTTCACTTTTTAAAAAAATCATGAGGTTAACTTACACCCTACTTGTGGTCAGTCTGCACAAGATCAACATGCTTGTTTGTTTTGCAGCCGCTTTAAATACAAGACAAAGCGTTCGATCGTCAGAGCGTCAACAAATCTTTCTACAGCGTTGTTGGCAGAGCGGCCAGAGCGAATTTTGACGCTCTCGCCGGCGGCGGTGTGAACGCACAGTTATCCATTGAATAAAATTAGGACCAAATCCAAATTTTTTTTACACTTTGAGCAGAAAAGGCCATGACACTCGGTCAAAAGCCTTCTCAGCAACAAGCACCAGTGCCATACAGGGTTCAGAGAGAGTTGAATTATAAGACATTATGTTAAGTAACCTGCGAATATTATCTTGTAGGTGCCTGCCCGTTATGAATCCAGTTTGGTCGTTTTGAATCAGAGATGTAATTACTCTATTTACTCTTTTTGCTAAAATTGAGGTCAGCAATTTACAATCAGTATTAAGTAGAGCTATAGGTCTATACCCACCACAGTCCGTCGGGTTTTCCATGTAGCTGGCAAATTACTATTTTTATGAGCATCGGCGAAAGCCTCTGCTAACATTGGACAAATTTGACTTCTAAAAGTCTTATAAAATTCATTATTAAATCCATCAGTTCCAGGACTTATAGCCTCATTAATCTTTTGCACAGTTATAGGAGCATCCATAGCTTCAGAGTCAGTAATCCTCAACTGGGTTAGATGTATTTCTTTTAAATAAACATCTATCTCTTCTAGATCTAATTCGTCTTTATTTTCTGAATATAGCTCTTTATAAAATGAAGCAAATGCATCTGCTATTTCCTTAGGTTTAAAACAAAAAGGTTTATTAGAAGTCCCACTCCTGATTTTTTGAACTGTGTTAAGCCCCCTTTTTTTCCTGAGCTGGAATGCAAGGAGTTTACAAGCCATAGAGCCGTACTCATAAAAGCTTTGTTTTAAAAATCTTAAATTCCGCTCTACATTGTCAGTGAGGAGTTTCTTTCTTGCTTCTGTAAGCAAAGTAAAATTTTCTGCGGTAATGTTCTCTTTGTGTTTCTTTTCAAGCTTACAGATTTTATTTTCTAAAGCGGTACGTTTAGCTATTTTAGTTTTCTTTAGAGAAAATGTTCTTTTAGCTGCCTTTTTATGTCTCTATATTCCTTGCGTCTGCGTTGAATATCTAGGGAGTAGTCATTGTCCAATGAGATGATGTTGCCCTGGTACTTTAGTCCTTTTTTACTCCATGCCTTAAACAGGATTTGTTGCTTGGTCGGAAAGTGCAGGAATTTTACAACAATTGACCTGGGAGACGCTTTAGGATCTGTTGGAGCCGTGATTAGAGACCTGTGAGCGCGCTCCATGCCCAAATCTTGGTCAGCGGGGAGTTCGAGGAGGCTTTTTAACAAATTGTCTGTAAATTCTGTCATGTTCATTTCTCCTTCGGCCCCTTCCTTGACTTCGTAAATGTGGATGTTTGACCTGCGTGATTGGCTCTCCAAGTCCTCACATTTTTCTCCTAATTGGCGCTGTTCTGTTAGCATGTACACTAACAATCGTTCAGTTCTGTCCCCACGTTCTTCCGAAGCGCCTATCCTACACTCTGATTCTTCTATACTGTTCTCAAGATTTTTAACCACTTCCTTCACTTCTTTCACAGAGGTGTCTATTTTTTGTAGCTTACCGGCAACTTCTTGTCTCATGGCCCTCATCTCCGTTAGTATTTCAGCCACCATATCCGCGCTCACTGTTGTCTTTTTCATAAGTGCCAATGTTAGTTTCCTCCTTTTTGTTGTGTTTACCTTGTTTCATCCTTTTCTTTGACTCAGTCTTTCATTATATTATTCATGTTTCATCCGTTTTATTCATTCAGCAGTTACATATCGAGTCTGCCATCACAGAGCTGCTTCAGAACATGGCCATTTTAGGAGGTGGCAAAACCGGAAGTCCCTATATACTGATATTACACAGAGACCATACTATGTTTATTAACCCTCAAAGATCCAAATATGGAAAAAAAATATTTCACCTTTAAAATGCTGTTGTAGGATGCATCTAATGCAGAAATAAATGAGTTTTTATGTTTTTTTTTATGTATTTTGGTGAGTTTTTAGGGAAATGTTTGTAATATTGCAATATTGGGCTCTTGAGGTAGCAGAATTTCAGTTTTTACTCACTATCTGAACAAATGAAGAGGACATCTAAAAGTTCTTCTGCAGAGTGTAATGCTTCTGGAACCTTATATCAGTGGCTTATATGAATATATACAATAATAATCACAAAATAATGATACAATAAGTCATATTTTTATGAAAAATTAATTTATTATAAAGTATATGTACAGATTATACTTACAGAACCTAAATGAAAACTTTTATCACTTGACTTTAAACTTTCATCACTTGTATCAGAGTCCATCTCAAAGTCACTGTTCCCACTTTGGAAAGCACCCGTGATAACAGACATATGATGAGACTTTCCTGGCTGATGGGCAGTTTTTTGGACATTTGACTTACCTAAGTGTTGATTTAAGAAAAAAAAAAATTTTCACATTTGAAGTAGCCATATGGCCATATAGCCATATCATTTTGAGTTGACTTACCTCTTCTTAAATACAAACACAGTCATGCTAAATGAAAGTAAACATTACTTAGAGGGGTCATCGGATGCCCATTTGCCACAAGTTAATATGATTCTTTAGGGTCTTAATGAAAAGTCTCTATTATACTTTGATTAAAAATTCTTAATGGTTTTGTAAAACAACACCCTTTTTACCTTGTCAAAATCAGATCTGCAAAAATCATCTCATTCTAAGGGGTTGTTCCTTTAAATGCAAATTAGCTCTGCTCACCCCGCCCCTCTCTTCTCTCTGTGGAATGACGAGCTTGTTTACTTTAGCCGCATTTAGCCGCTAAACTTCCTAACTATCACGTTATAAGGAAAGGCGATCACAAAGATTCATAAAAAAACGCTTATTGCTTGTGAGCAAAGCATGGCGTAAGATGCATTTTTGAGAGCTCCAGCAAAAACGTAATTAATTCAAGAATAATTGCAGAAATAAGATATTCTGAAGGCCAGATAAATGTGAGATATCGTTGATAATCTAAAGACAACATCAAAAGACACTAATACAACAGCGAAACTTAGAAAATTAAGATACGACAGTACCAGGAATTCGCGGCATAGCGACTTAACTGGAAAGGGATCCGTCAACCAATCCAGCCAAAACCTGTTCTCTCACCGAGGTGAGCACGATGAAACTGACATGGACACAGATGTACTGAAGTATGAAATTTTCACCTCTATTAGAGCAGAAATTGGCTCGATAATGCGATCTGAAATGAAAGCAGTTGTGGCAGAGTATTTCAACTATTTGAAAAATGAGTTACAAAAAATGAGATTGAATTGGACTGAGTGAATGTTAAAATTAAGGATGTAGAGGAAGGTCTGTCAACATGGTCAGTGCTCTACAGTGCTCCAAACAAAAGTGACCAAACTTGAGAGTCAATTTAAATACCTCGAGGAGAGATGTGAAGATACAGAAGGAAGGATGAGGAGAAACAACGTCCGGATCGTGAGAGTAGCTGAAACTCCAGGCTCAAGTAGTACAGCACTGGTATCCAAATTGCTTCAAGTAGCACTTAAAATCGACAGAGAACTACAGATTGACCATTCTCACCGCAGCCTGTCACCGAGATGATCAGGAGGAAATCCACGAGCCATCATTGTTCGCATGCACTATTATCAAGATCAGGAGGAGATTTTAAAGAAAGTGCGAGAGATGGCGCCGCTGAAGTTTAACGGACAGCCAATAGCCATCTTCCCCGACTTCACAGCAAAACTGCAAAGGCTAGAGCAGCATACACAGAGGTGAAAAAGCATATTCATAACCGGCCAGACATTCGTTATGGATTCATTTATCCTGCCAAGTTACAGATCACATTCAATGGTGATCAAAGAGAATTCACTGATCCAGAGAAAGCTATGGCTTTCATGATGAACAGTGTCACAACAAGCTAATAAAAACAATAAGAATGTGACAGCAGTCCCTCGTACTAGGGATTAATCATCGAGTAGATGAAGGACACAAAGACTAACATATGCAAAATAACGTGTACATGGCCATCAGACTAAACAGATGATAGTATGCCCATAATGGGGTTTTGGACTATATTTCTGTGGAGGAATGAATGATGGGCTTACAGAAACTGTCACTGCCGTGGTCAATGACATAATGAGGGGGTTAGGTTAAATTACCTGTTCTTCAGAAAAATGTTGCTGATTATATCATAGTAGCAATAATTTCTGCTTAAATCAGTTCGAATAAAATATGCCTATGCTGAAGCTGAAGGGTATTTACATCTAACCCTTGTACTAGAATAGGCGAGTATCATCGCCTATAACTAACCTTAGGGTAGTAGCCTAAACACAGACATAAAGCCTCGAAACTTTGAGTTAGTTTTCTTGATTTGTAAAGTGATTTTTTTTTTTTTTTTTTTTTTTTTTTTTTTTTTTTACTTAAAACAATTGCATGTTTTTCTTGGGATGTGTTCATGCTTTATTCTTGTTCTTCAGAGATAATTATAGGGATCAAAGATTGAGGTATGACAGTAACACACACACATATATATATATATATATGGATAGATAGATAGATAGATAGATAGATAGATTGGTGTTATACTTCTATATGTATACACACGTATGTATGTTTCTCTCTTTAGACTTCTCATGCCTTCAGGTTTATTCTTGGTATCACATACAGATCAATGGGTTTGTGTAAGGTAATAAGTTATAATATGAATGGCCTACATAGTCCTATCAAAAGGAAAAAGATTTTCAACCAGCTGAGACAGCTCCAATGTCAGTTAGCATTTCTTCAAAAAACACATTTATCAGATAGAGAACACGAAAAATTGAAAAAGTCCTGGGCGGACAGGGCTTTATATTCATCTCACAAATCAGGAAAGAGGAGAGGAGTCTGTATTCTGATTCATAAAGGGCTAAATTTTACATCTACTACTGTTCATAAAGACACTGAAGGTAGATTTGTTCTAGTAAATGGTATAATTGATAGTTTGGAGGTCTCACTTACGAATCCCTATGCCCCAAATGAAGATGATCCAGATTTTATAAATAAAATATTTATTGTTATTTTGCAACATAGTAAGGGAATTCTATTGCTGGGTGGAGATTTTAATTGTGTCATATCACAATACATGGACAGACAACCATTTCCAAGGTCCTCTCGTCCTAAAATGAGTAAGATGTTAGTTGGACAACTTAACGAAACAGGGCTAGTGGTTATGTGGAGACAAAAAGTTCCCAATATGAAAGATTTTACTTTCTTTTCTACTAGACACTCATCGTGTTCGCGAATTGACTATTTATTTACTCCTATATCGGAACTACATAGAGTAACAGATATAAAAATTTTGCCAATAACAATTTCAGATCATGCTCCTTTGATGATGTCATGGGATTTAGGATTTAGACCAATAAATGGAGCAATGGAGACTAATATGTTTATGAATTAATATATCTTTACTCAATGACAACCCATTTATAATATTTATAAAAAATGAATTACAGTTATATTTAGATGCTAACACTACTCCAGATATATCACCACTAATATTATGGGACTGTGCTAAAGCTTATTTACGAAGACATATTATTGCTTTTGCCAGTGAAAATACCATTAGGAAATTGGAACAACAACATAAACGGAATCCAACCCCTGCATTACTAACAGAATTGACTATAGCATGTAGAGAATTAAATACACTACTTTCCAATGTAATGGAATATAGACTAAGATTTGTTAACGTCTCGGTTACGTATGGTAACCTTCATTCCCTGATGGAGGGAACAGAGTCGTTGTGTCAAGTGTACGACACTAGGGGTCGCCCTTGGGAGCCCAAACACCTCTGACAGTTTGAGAAAAGGCCAATGATATGGGACCTGAAGTGGGTCTCACACTAGGGGAGACTACCAAATTCAGATCTTAGAGATAAACCTGTCTTCAGGGGAAACACCACACCACAGAGAGTTATAGGTGGAATTACACACATGGGGCCACATAAGGAGCCACTATATATGGGGCACAAATCCAACCAAGTGTTAGTAAAGTAACCATACCTTGTGTTGGATTTTTGCAGCGAGTTCCTTCCTCCGAACTCTGCTATGTCCAGAAGTGCCAAGTGATGGAGAAGGTGTCCAGGGTTCACGTCAGGAAACCTATTGAAACTTAGAAGCGTAATCACCATTAGGAGAAGCACTTAAGCAAGCTCTACACCCAACCAGAGTGCTGAGCCAAGAGCTTGCATTTAAGACTCTAGCCGACACTGGTTCCATGTGTAAATTGTAAAATCTGGCAAGTGTATTTGGTGTAGCCCAACCTGCAGCTCTGTCGATTTCTGTTAACGAGGCCCCATTCGCAAGAGCTGCCAAGGCAGCTATGCCCCTGGTCGAGTGGGTTCTCACTCCCAGTGGGCAGGGCAACCCTCTGGCCTGGTAGGCCGTACAGATCGGGCATAATAAGGTCAGGTTGGGGTCATCTTCCTGGGAAGGAATTGCTTGCAGGGTCACCACCTGATCTCTAAAGGGAGTGGTGGTTACTGTGGGCACGTATTCAGGCATGAGAGTTTACCGGCCCGAATTCCAGGCACGAATGTTGACGGAGAGGGCTTGAAGATTTCCCGCTCTTAACAGAGGTGAGCGCAGTCGGGGAGGCCGTCTCCATGGAGAGGGCACACAACCAACCAACTGAAGGGCTCAACGGACCTTACTGTAGGCCAGAAGGACCACAGACAGATCAAGAGGGGATGTGGTGCTACCAGGGAGGGTTCACCTTCCGGGCACCTCTAACAAATTGTGCCCCACCGATCTACCAAGTTCCGTTGGGCCGAACAGGGCTACCAAGAGAATCTGTTTTGAGACCTGCACCACGCCCGTCTCGGTATGAAGTCAGTGCTACAGCTGTTCCATATGCATCCGGTCCAGCAATGTCCCGGAAGCCCTGGTACATGAAAGGGGCCGCTGTACTGAACCAGAGTGCACACACGCACTGCAGCACTGACTACGCACTGTCCCAGGCAAGACGTGAAGAACAGTGACCGAGTCCATACAGAGAAAAGAGAAACCCCGTACTGAGGAGAGTTTACTCTTTTCCCAAATGACCTGAAGTCCCAATCAAGCCAGGTGGTTGAGAACCACATCCCTGAAAGTGCAAATTTAGGAGCTCCGAATAAGAAAATCAGCTGTACTGTGACAGACTAACAAACTCATCCAGAAGCTCGATCGAGGGACGCGAGGAGCAAGAGGTTTGCAGAGTTTTCACCCGGCGGAACCTTCCCTGCTTCCTAATGCTCGCCACCGACGCACATCGCAACAGCCTCGTACCTGGAAGTAGAAGGACTGGAGCAGGAAGCAGTCGGGGTGAGTCGCGGCTCCACATAAAAGCACACGGCTCATGAGCAAAGCGCTCCCATGATCATTTTCTCGCAAGCAAAACATGAATCAACAACAAATGCTGCATCAGCGTGAGCATAACTCAACACTGAACACAAAATGGTCATGTTGATTTGTTTGGGAAGGTAAGCCGCAACCAGGATGACACAGAGGGAAAGGCATGTTTAACAACACAATCCCAACCGCGCCAGCTCTTTCAGAGAAATTACTCTTTTAGAAGGAAAATTGCTCTTCAAGATCGCCTTCGAAGCACGCAGGGGGACTCTCACAACACTTATCTGTGTTTGAGAAGGGAAAGACCGCTGCTCAGTCCTCAGATCAGAAATAAAATTTTCAAAACTACTTGTTCAACCTCCACATCATCTAGTCTTGTGCACATCATAAAATGTTTTTAATTTTTTTTTTAACAAGTTGCATTTGCTTTGGTACATTCATGCAACTGATTATGCAACTGATTTGTCTGTGGTTTTCTTACATTATCAGTTCCTATTGTCATGTTGTTCAAAATGTATTACATGTATATAGTTCTCTGTGCTATAGTCTTACCCCTCAAAACATCAAGTCATTAGCTCATCGTATATGTCTTTGCAGTAAATGCTAAATTTTTGATCTAGTTGTCATGAACTGTCAAGCATATTCTACACATTTCTATTAGACTTTTTGTAAATTTGCCATGAATTGTTCAAGTGAACATTGACTCTCACTAATGTAGAGTCTACAGATTAACCAATGATAAAGCGGTTCTCTGAAATAGCTCAAAGGTACATCTCAACATCTCATGAACCTTCATGAACATCTCATGAATGAATGAATATAGACAGAGGACAACACAAGAGTTACAAATTCTGAATAGAGCAAAGTCAGAAATGGGTTTGTGCCGAATCCATCTCTCATCCCCGGGTCGAGAGTGGATCTGGGTGGGTCAGTTAGCCCGCCTCCTCTAAGGAAAAACTAGAATCCTAACGAGGGTTCTAGAAAGCCTACAGACAAGCTAGTATTGCCACCTTCCCGCAAGTACTTTGACCGTTGGGCAGGATTCGGCACAAACCCATTTCTGACTGTCTGTCTTCCCACAGACAGCCACTGCCTGGCTAGATGCTGTGCACTTTCTAATTTAAATTTCCACCTTTGCCCATATTTCCTTTTTCTTTTCTATTTCACAATGACTTTATAATGTATTTATATATTTTTTTTATGTTGAGATATATATATATATATTTTTTTTTTTTTTCATTAGACCACTAGTAAAATTGTAACTGTGAATCCAATCCAGTCTTTTTCAATCAATATCAGTACGTGGGTTCAGTAATATGCAATTTCAAAGACGTAGAGTAGGAGGTGAAAGAGGAAGAGGAGGAGAAGTAGGAGGAGGACGATGACAACAACGTGGAAGAGAAATAGGAAGGGCAAGGGCAAAAAAAACAAGCAGTCTTATATATTTTAGTTGATGCGTGCCAGGGTTGGGTCAGGCATGCAAGAGAATTTTACCCCTGCTGCTTGTCCTTTTCTTTGGCCTGTTCCTGACCAAAGACAGGATGCTGGGGCAGAATAATTATTTTTGTTGTTGTTTGCTGTTTTGTGCTGTACTCTACAGTACAATAAATTAAGGATTAAAACACTTGCAAATGCATACATTTGTTGTGGTCATCATGTGAATTTTTTTTTCCAAGTTTTACCAGTTTTCGTAGTATTGTTTTGAATTGATCTCATCAGTGTGTAAAACTGTGTTGTAGTGTGTTTTTGAGGGTTTGTGTGTCATGTCTGAGAGCAAAGTTTTTTTTTTTTTCAGCAAGATTGAGTTGTTTTGAGTGGAGAGCTTCATTTTGACCTGAATAAGTTCGGGGAATTGAGTTAGAAGTTACGGATTTGTGTTTAGAGTTTTGCAAAAGCGAAGCATAATTTCAAGAAATGTGTTTAAGCAATTGAGAAAAACTGTAATAATATTATGAACCCAGATCAAACTGGATTCATAAAAGGGAGGTACTATGGCAACAATATACAGTACACAGATTATTAAATATAATTAATTATTCATTAATAAAAGGAAAAGAGACTGTGATTATATCATTGGATGCATATAAAGCATTTGATAGAGTGTCCTGGCAATTTCTGTTCCATACTATGCAGAAATTTAATTTTGGACCTACTTTCCTTAAATGGGTACACACCTTATACTCCAATCCACAAGCCTCAACTAGAGTTAACGGACAAAAAAAAAGGGCTTTTAAGCTGGAGCGAGGATGTAGACAAGGCTGTGCACTATCCCCATTACTATTCGCTATATAAGTATAGAACCTCTTGCCCAGCTTATAAGAGAAAGTGTGGTTATAAAAGGTATTCACATAGGTAAAGAAGAGCATAAAACCTCACTATATGCAGATGATGTCCTATTGTATTTATCCGATCCTCAATCAACAATACCTCAACTTAAAGAAGTTGTTTCAAACTTTGGACGTTATTCGGGCTATAGAGTAAACATGGACAAAACAGAGGCATTAGACATTACAAATGTCAAATTTCTAAAAGGGTGATAGAACAGAGTGGTTTCAGATGGCCCAAAGAGGGCATTAAACATTTAGGGATTCAAATACCTGCTCTACTACAGGATCTATATGAAGTAAACTACCCCAAACTAATTAAGTGTATCTGTAGTGACCTACAAAAATGGTCAGAAATACCCCTATTTTTTTAAGGCCGTGTGGAAAGTATACGAATGAATATACTACCCAGACTCCTCTACCTTTTTCAGATGTTACCTGTAGAAATCCCTAAGACTACATTTGTCAAGTTGGAGAAGTGGATTTCTAGATTTCTAAATTTATTTGGGCAGGGCAAAGGCCAAGAACAAAGTTCAAAACTTTACAATTATGAAGGCTGATGGGAGAGTAGGTCTTCCAAATCTTAAATGCTATTATTGGGCAGCACAACTAAAACCAATAGAGGCATGGTTAAAGGACAATATGAAGAAGTATAGTAACACCCCGAGCTAAGACAAGGTCTAATTGGTCAAGAGACCATTTAGGATCTGTCCAAAAGCCGAGTTTAAAAACTCAGGACTGTTGTAGATTATCTGGAAAGGAGGGGGTTTTCAATAATAGTTCAGTGATTCTTGAAACATGTGACAAAACATGTCCAGCAATTGTAACTGCTATTAGGTTAAAAAAAACTCAATTATAAATGTAATGGGGATTAATAATATAATGTATTTAACACAATTATCTCCTTCAATTTAATTTGATCATTATTATGTGAAATCTATGACACTTGTTGTCTTCTCACTACATCTACTGTAAAACAGTGTGTCCACAGAGAATGATGAAAAATAACTAATTTTATCATAAGCAACACATAATAATATGTCATATCAAAGCAAGGTTTTTTTTCAGTGACTCATGCATGTTTTGGAAGGTTTCACAGTTGTATCCCTACTTTTTGTCAACACCATCAGACATTCATTAAAATGTAATAAAATCAGGGAATATCAGGGGCAGCTGTCACTCTAAACAAAACCCTTGCCACAATCCTCCTCTGCAGAGTACATCAGTGTCAGACAGGCTCTGCTAGGTTTTATAGTTTCAGAATATATTAAACCCTAATGTTAACATTTCCTGTGTCACAACCATGATATGTCAACACCATCTTTCTGAGGAAATTATTTTTAATATTTAGATCATTAATAAAATCTTAAAGCAGGTTCCATTAGCATTTAGAATCAACAGAAAAAAACAAAATGACTACTACATGAACTCTATTTGTTTTGTGAAAGAAACGCCAAATTTGTCAACACCGTCAGATGTCACCACCGTAAGATTTTGTGTTTCAATGATATATCAAAATACTTAAATGTGACTCTTGAATAAAAGCTTTATAAACAATAATATACTTACTGTTTGTTGTTTGTTTTAATACAGTAATTGATTGATTCAATGTATTTAATAGTTAAAATGACTACAAATTAAGGTTTTCGTCAGATGCATCAACTCCGTCAGTTCTGTCACCTCCGTCAGATGAATATTTTGATCATATTTAATTATGATATTTTATATTTGTTGTGAAATTGTTGGTCACATGTGTAATCTGTCTGCTAACATGAGAATGTGTTTTGAAATGTTAGAAACATTTTAAATGCTGTTATAGATAAAGTTGAAATTATATTGCACAGTCCAAGGTAAAAGGCACATTTCGTTAAACAAAGAGAAAAGTTGGGAGGTTGTATCAAAGCATAGCTCAATAGCTTAGTTCATATGAGATACATAAATGTAGTTTCATTTGTCTGAGTACAAGGTTTTATTTTTTTCAATTTTGTACCCTGTTTTGTCCTACTTTTCAAGAATGACTGAATTGATAAGTAAACTAGATTCTTGAGAGATTGCACCTGCTTAACTGGAAAAAGGGTGTGAGACAACAGCTTGTCAACAGCTTACCTCGTGTCCGAGACGAATGCATGACTCTCGCTTTCGGCTTGCTCCCTTTATCAGGGCTCACCACAGTGGAGTGATCCGCAGAGCCAATTTGGCACGTTTTTTATGCTGGATGCTCTTCCTGCCGCAACCCAGCCCTGAGATTGCACTAGCTTGTGAAACCCCAGTGCGGGGAACACACTCACTCTCTTATTCGCACATACATTTGAGACAAATGCATGACTACCAGGTACCAAAAATATACGATACGGGCATCTCGGCTTGGTGCATGAGGCCTTACAACGAATACAGGCAATTCACCCTCAATCCATAAGGGGGCGCCTGCAGTAATGCAACTCTGTTTGAGAACCGCCAGCAGAACAGCGAATGCCAGGAGTTGCGCACATGAAAACAAAGACCACATGAAAACCAAATGAAAACAAGACACTGACCATGTGCTGATTCTAAATGCGTCTCTCACTGACAAAGGGGTATACTTCAGGCTTGTGCATTTAAGTGTCTGCGAAGTGGAGCTTTGTGCTCTTGTATCCTGCCTCTCTCATTTGGCACAAATCAAAATATTCCATAATATTTCCATATTTGCAATGCATCCAAATGGTAAACTATTATTTATGTAAATCACAGACTTTGTACTTAAGTCGCGTTCTAATGTGTGTGCGCTGATGTTTGGTTCACTGTGTTTTATTTTGATAAAGTACCAACTGCGCTGTGTTGTTAGCAATGCCAGAAGCCTGGAACTGATGTGTTTCGTGTTTGTGTGTGTCAGCGTGATTACTTCAAAATTTCCTCATACCAGCAAAATCAACTTAAACAAAAAACTAATAGAATGTTGCTTTCTGCCATTTGAGGAACTGAACGAATTAATTGAAACTCAGCAAATATAGGCTACTTTTTGTGTTGCACATTTTTTTCCCCCTTAGGTACAGAACCGTGACATAACGGTACACAGATGTCACGGTTCTGTACGTACCTAGGTTTGAGGGTTACGGTTTGGTACGATTACGGTACAACAGAACAAAAAAACAAATCTATTATGCTAGGTTTCTTTTCATTTATTTTAAACGACTGTACATCAAGCTTATACTTCTTCAAAAATTCTTTATTAAATGCTGCATCAGAGGTCATAAAAATACATGCAAAAAAGTGCAATAGATGTGCAAAGGTGCAAAACGTTTTCGAGACAAAGCTCTACCTCAGTGCCCCATGAATTGGCGCACACCTGCACCACATTAAATCAGTATTACCGTGGACATCATAATATGCACGCAGGCACAAAACATGTACATCCAATATCATACAAGTATTTTCTTATATATATATTAATATTAAAAATGCTTAATACCTCCAAATATTAAAAAAATCTCAATATCCAAAAACTACAAAATATATAAATCCATCCAATCATACACTTAGATATAATCTATACAAAAATGTTTATATGATTTTTACAAAAAACAATTCAAAATCCATTCTTCATTCATTCTTCATTCATATCTAGGATATAAAGATCTTAAATCAAAAATCCATTTGCACTCTTTTTGTAAAAGACGGCGTTCCAAGTCACCACCCCTTTGAGACTGTGGTACATGTTCTATTACCGTAAAATCTAAGTCTGCTTTAGAATGTGACGCTTTGTTAAAGTGACGAGCTACCAGAGACTTTGTATCCTTTCTCCTAATGGAGCTCATATCTTCAGTAATACACGTTCTGATCGATCTACTCGTTTTTCCCACATACTGTTTGTTACACTCACAAGTCAACAAATAAGTTATATTAGTGGATGAACAAGTGGTGAACTCCGTATGTTTACAAGCTGCACATTTATGACAAGAATAAAAGCCTACTTCATTGCCAATACGATCGCTTCTTTTATTTTTCTCAAACGTGTCTGATCTTACAAGATAATCCCTTATGTTTTTCGCTCTATAATGGGAAAATAACAGAGGTTTGGAAAAAAGGCATGCACACACCGGAACGCTGGTCAAAATGTGCCAATGTTTTTTAATCACATCCTTAATCTCATGACTATGTTTCGAATGTGTACAAATAACCAAAAAGATTTAGATTTTGATTTCGCTTCCTCCCTCCCGCCGGCTCCACCTCAGTCCTCTGTTGCTCTGGCTCCGCCGCGGACCTCTGGAGCTCCGTCTCCACCTTGGTCGCCAGAGCCTTGGGCTCCGCCTTGGCCCTCCGGATCCTCGGTGTTGCCCAGGATCATCGGCTCTCGGTTTCTGCCTCGGGCTCCACCTCCACCTGCTCCACCGCTGTCGGTCGGCCCCCTGGAGTCGTCAGCCCTTCTTCCACCATGGCCCCTCCCTCCCGTGCCTGCAGTCTGGGTCTCACCTGGCTCCTCACTCCATCTGATCCACCCTGGACACTTCTGTCTCCTCCTTGGCTCCTCCCTCCATCGTCTCCACCATGGACTTTGTTTGTTCTCCTCCTCCCGGGAGTCCGTCCTCCACTTAAGCCTTCTCCGACCATGACTTTCTGTTGCCATCCCACGTCCACTCCTTTGTTTTTGTTTTTTCCATGGCGCGAGGTCGCGCCTTCCGGGAGAGGGGAGTAATGTAACACCCCTTGGATTGTGTGTGTTGGTTTTGCCAATTGTCACACCCCCGTTGGACTGATTATGTTGGTTTCTCCCTCCTGTGCCCATATTTGGTTCTTCCTGCCCTCATTGTGTCCTAATTAGTTAACTTGCTTCACCTGTTTGTGTATCATTAGCCACCCTTTATAAGTTGTACTCAGTTCTGTGTTTTTGTCTGATCTTAAGGTTGCTTTGATGTGTGTTCACCTGCTTTTCTTGGATTTACCTGTTTGGATTTATTAACCCTTTCACGCGTACGATCACACCAGTGTGATCATTCTTGGATGGTCCCTGGAGCGTACGATCACACCGGTGTGATTCGAACGTTCGGCGCGTCACGTGATCAACCGCTGAATTCAAATCTGCTTTGGCGCTTTGGCTGGCGCTGAGCCAGATCGGACGCGCTGAGCGCTTGTCATATTATCGCAACTATTCAGTGTTTTCAACAATAAAATGCTTATTTTAGGTTCCAGACATTTACATACACATACCTCCTAGTAAAACGATGCATTTATATTTAGCAAAATACACGCCGATGTCTATGGAAGCGGCAATAATGATTCTTACAAATGTTATCTAACGACATGTTTTATTGATATCATATACACATTGTGTAGGTAACTATAAAGTTTACTCTGCTCTTCTCCAAGCTCACCAGAGACTTACTTTAATGTTTTTCGGGAGGAGAGGATGAATTTGCGTTTTGTAAATCCCACAGCTCAGATTCAGCGCGAACTAACATGGCGGCGCCCATGACTTGACATAGATCAACTAACACGCTCATTATAAAAGCGTTTAAACCTCCAAATACATTTGCTTGCACATATTTCAGAATCGGAATATCAGATATTTCATAATACAGTGAGCACGTTTGTGAATATTAATAATAAAAAGGGAAAAAAAACTATATAAAAGTGATACATGTGTCATACAGCGCTATTGTGGCTTCGTTGTGTCACGTGACAAACACGACGCGTCGCCATGGAAACAATAAGGCTATATGTTCTAAATAACGGTCGCCTAAAAAAAACTCACTCTGGGGGCGCAGCTAGAATATTTTAAACTCACGTGTGAAAGGGTTAAAACACCTGTCGTGTTATTCTCGTCTTCGTGCACTTCCTCTATACACACATCCGTGACAGTGAGACTCTTAATAAAGCTTTCTTGGATCTGATGGTATGCAACAACAGCTGTCTGTGGTACAGAAAGAGATCACAGACCTCAATGAAAGAATGCATTCGACCTTGGATTCTTCTTAAATTGTTTTTTGTAAAAATTATACAAACATTTTTTGTATAGATTATATCTAAGTGTACGATTGGATGGATTTATATATTTTGTAGTTTTTGGATATTGAGATTTTTTTTCTATAATGGAGGAAATAAGGACTTTTACTATTAATATATGTATAAGAAAATAATTTTATGATATTGCACGTACAGGTTTTGTGCCTGCGTGCATATTATGATGTCCATGTTAATATTGATTTAATGTGGTGCAGGTGTGCACCAATTCATGGGGCACTGAGGCAGAGCTTCATCTCGAAAACGTTTGCACCTTTGCACATCTATTGCACTTTTTTGCACTTAGTTTTATGACCTCTGATGCAGCATTTAATAAAGAATTTTTGAAGAAGTATTTTTTTTTCTGTTGTACTGAAATCGTATCGAACTGTGACCCTCGAGCCGAGGTACATACCGAACCGTGACATCTGTGTACCATTACACCCCTAATATAATAATATTAGGGTATGAGGAAAGTTGAAGTAATTGCGCCGGTGCACACAAACACGAAACACATCAGTTCTAGGCTTCTAGCATTGCTAGCAACACAGTGCAGTTGGTACTTTAAGAGTAAGAGATTTGAGCATTAGGTTGAATGGAGATGGTGATCGGTTTTATGTCTTTTTTAAAGGAATAGTTTGGCCTTGGAAGACTCTATAAATTATTATGACTGTACTTTTATCTGTCTGTGATGTCTTTTAAATCAAGAAATGATGACAAAATTACACTCCAGTATACTGTATAGTTTCATGAGGATCAATCTCAGCAGTCACTGGCTGTCTCACAATAAAGATGATAAAGAGTGGTTTTGGTACCTGATAGTCATGCATTTGTCTCAAATGTATGTACGAATAAGAGAGTGAGTGTGTTCCCCGCACTGGGGTTGCACAAGTTAGTGCACTCTCAGGGCTGGGTTGCGGCAGGAAGGGCATCCAGCATAAAAAACGTGCCAAACTGGCTGTGCAGATCACTCCACTGTGGTGACCCCTGATAAAGGGAGCAAGCCGAGTCATGCATTCATGACACGAGGTAAGCTGTTGATAAGCTGTTGTTTCACACCCTTTTTCCAGTTAAGCAGGTGCAATCTCTTATCAATTCAGTCATTCTTGAGAAGTAAGAAAAAACAGGGTACAAAATTGAAAAAAATAAAACATTGCACTTAGACAAATGAAACTACATTTATGTATCTTATATGAACTAAGCTATTGAGCTATGCTTTGATACAACCTCCCAACTTTTCTCTTTTTTTTTAACGAAATGTGTTTTTTGTAAAAATCATATAAACACTTTTGTATAGATTATATCTAAGTGTATGATTGGATGGATTTATATATTTTGTAGTTTTTGGATATTGAGATTTTTTTATACATGGAGGTATTACAGATTTTAACTATTAATATATGTATAAGAAAATACTTGTATGATATTGGATGTACATGTTTTGTGCCTGCGTGCATATTATGATGTCCATGGTAATACTGATTTAATGTGGTGCAGGTGTGTTCAGGGGGCACTGAGGTAGAGCTTTGTCTCGAAAACGTTTTGCACCTTTGCACATCTGTTGCACTTTTTGCATGTATTTTTATGACCTCTGATGCAGCATTTAATAAAGAATTTTTGAAGAAGTATAAGCTTGATGTACAGTCGTTTAAAATAAATGAAAAGAAACCTAGCATAGTAGGTTTGATTTTTTTTTTTTTTTTTTTTTGTTGTACCGTAATCGTATCGAGCCCTAATATATATTAGGGGTGTAACGGTACACAGATGTCAGGGTTCTGTACCCAAGCGGGAAAAAAATGTGCAAGTAAAGTGATGTAATGTAAAGTAGCCTATATTTGCTGAGTTTTAATTCATTCGTTCAGTTCCTCAAATAGCAGAAAGCGACATTCTATTCGTTTTTTGTTTAAGTTGATTTTGCTGGTATAAGGAAATTTTGAAGTAATTGCGCCAGCGCAAACAAACACAAAACACATCAGTTCCAGGCTTCTAGCATTTCTAACAACACAGCGCAGTTGGTACTTTATCAAAATAAAACACAGTGAACCAAACATCAGCGCACGCACATTAGAACGCGACTCAAGTACAAAGTCTGTGATTTACATAAATAATAGTTTACCATTTGGATGCATCGCAAATATGAAAATATTATGGAATATTTTGATTTGTGCCGAATGAGAGAGGCAGGATACAAGAGCACAAATCTCCATTTCGCAGACAGTTAAATGCACAAGCCTAAAGTATACTCCTTTGTCAGTGAGAGACGTGATTAGAATCAGCACATGGTCAGTGTAGTGGTCTTTGTTTTCATGTGCGCAACTCCTGGCATTCGCTGTTCTTCTGCCGGCAGTTCTCAAACAGAGTTGCATTACTGCGGGTGCCCCCTTATGGATTGAGGGTGAATTGCCTGTATTCGTTGCCTGTATTCGTTGTGTTCCCCGCATTGGGGTTGCACAAGTTATTGCAATCTCAGTGCTGGGTTGCGGCAGGAAGAGCATCCAGCATAAAAAAACGTGCCAAATTGTCTCTGCGGCTCACTCCACTGTGGTGACCCCTGATAAAGGGAGCAAACCGAAAGTGAGAGTCATGCATTCGTCTCGGACACGAGGTAAGCTGTTGATAAGCTGTTGTCTCACACCCTTTTTCTAGTTAAGCAGGTGCAATCTGTCAAGAATATAATTTACTTATCAATTCAGTCATTCTTGAGAAGTAGGACAAAACAGGGTACAAAATTGACAAAATAAAACCTTGTACTCAGACAAATGAAACTACATTTATCTTACATGAACTAAGCTATTGAGCTATGCTTTGATACAACCTCCCAACTTTTCTCTTTTTTTAACGAAATGTGCCTTTTACCTTGGACTGTGCAATATAATTTTAACTTCATCTATAACAGCATTTAAAATGTTTCAAACATTTCAAAACACATTCTCATGTTAGCAGACAGATTACACATGTGACCAACAATTTCACAACAAATATAAAATATCACAATTAAATATGATCAAAATATTCAACTGACGGAGGTGACAGAACTGACGGAGTTGATGCATCTGACGAAAACCTTAATTTGTAGTCATTTTAACTATTAAATACATTGAATCAATCAATTACTGTATTAAAACAAACAAACAACAAACAGTAAGTATATTATTGTTTATAAAGCTTTTATTCAAGAGTCACATTTAAGTATTTTGATATATCATTGAAACACAAAATCTTACGGTGGTGACATCTGACGGTGTTGACAAATTTGTGAAATTTCTTTCACAAAACAGAGTTCATGTAGTAGCCACTTTGTTTTTTTCTGTTGATTCTAAATGCTAATAGAACCTTCTTTAAGATTTTATTAATGATCTAAATATTTAAAATAATTTCCTCAGAAATTGGAAGAAGCTGTTGACATATCATGGTTGTGACACAGGAAATATTAACATTAATGTTTAAAATATTCTGAAACTATAAAACCTAGCAGAGCCTGTCTGACACTGATGTACTCTGCAGAGGAGGATTGTGGCAAGGGGTTTGTTTAGAGTGACAGCTGCCCCTGATATTCCCTGATTTTATTACATTTTAATGAATGTCTGATGGTGTTGACAAAAATTAGGGATACAACTGTGAAACTTTCCAAAACATGCATGAGTCACTGAAAAACAACCTTGCTTTGATATGACATATTATTATGTGTTGCTTTTGATAAAATGAGTTCTTTTTCATCATTCTCTGTGGACACACTGTTTTAGATGTAGTGAGAAGACAACAAGTGTCATAGTTCCCTTTCGAGGAACTCGAACTGCGTCCTCTAGGGGGCGCTAGGGGGAACGCCGTCTGCGTGACCCGTGTCTGAAGTCTACATACAAAAACATCAACAGAGTTGGCCGGCGACAGCCTATGACGTCACTTCCGGCGCGACCACAGTATAAAGGAGCACCGGTAGAGCTGGACGGTCTCTTTTTCATCTTCACTGACCTTTTGTCTGAGTAACCAAAAGCTCGAATTGAGTACATGTCTCTCACCTAATGTTTTAATTACGGCTCGCGTGTGACGATGCGTGGTAAGGAGCAAGCACTCTTTACTCCCGTGGAGTTTATTGCGTTCTTTGCTTGTCTCTTGCGAGAAACAAGCACGCTCTGATACCCGCACCTATCATACGGTCCTTATTTGGTGAGGATTAAGGGAATATCGGCTCTCGAGGGAGTTGAATGAGGTCACCGCATTTATTGCTTGTTGCGAGAGGCGGACGCACTCTCATACCCGCTTACACGGGGCTCGCAGGCCGTGTGTGCGGTAGTCAGCTGCGCTTTCAGCTCCCGAGGGAGTTGAATGCGATCGTTGCATTCAGTGCTTATCGTCGCATTCAGTGCTCATTCCAAGGGAACTGGATGTGCTCATCGCGATGCATCCGCAAAGGAGGGAGGTGAGTGTTCTCTATACCCAAATTTGCATGAGTGTGCTCGCCTCTCGGGCATTAACAACGCATTCGCGGCGGCGGCTCCGTTCCGCCTGATTCCCGCGGGAGTCTGGCGCGTGGGCGGAGCGTGTTCAGCTCCCCAGAGGGTTGAACATATGCTGCGCGTTGCGATTGTGGTGTTAATTTTCTGCCATACTCGAGGGTATGGACAGAAAATGAAGAAGTATAGCCATCTGAGGATGGTTATAGCTTTTTTTGCATTATTTATGTGGTTAAGTGCAGCTATCTGAGGCTAGCTGTGTGTTAACCTGTCCCTTTTTATAGAGCTGTCTATCTGAGGATAGCCAGGTCTTAGCTCAGTGATTGCTCCCCTTCCTAGGGTTTCTAAGTAGCGGTCTCTTTGAGCTCTTAGTCAGGTAAGTGCTGTCTCCCCTGCCTGGGATGTGGGTAGACAGCCCATTCTTTGTGGTCAGGTCAATCGTGGTTGATTTCCCCTTTCTGTTAACTCTGTGATTGCTCCCCTTATAGGGTTTTTAAGCAGTGGTCTCCCTGAGCCCCTGCCTAGATGGTGTTATTTCCCCTGTTGGGTTATAAGCAGGTGACCCACTATGATGGTCTGGCAGTTTCTCAAGAAGGTCTTTTCTGGTAACTGGAGTCAGGCGTGGGAACCACGGCGGGTGAGTACGATCCCTTATGTGTCTAACCATGCTGTATTTCTGGGACCTGTCTTGTGCGTTTCCTTTGGTAGGTCCTCTTCGAGCACCCCCCCTCTGGTCTTTCACCATGGTTATGGTTTGCTTGCCTGGATCTGCCTTCGGCATATCGATTGGGAAACTTTCAGGTCCCCACTACAGCACTGCATCTAGGGCTATGGTCCTACCTTCAGGTAAGCTCTTCGGAAGTCTTTCTCGCAGGGAGCTCCTGGACATGCTTTATAGACACATGGACCTAGGCCACATGGCTGAGACCCTCTATCTGCTTCCCGCCCTGAAGGGCCTTCTGTTTCTGGATTTCCACCCTTTCATACAGACCTATTTTCATGCCATTTGGTGATCTAGCGAGTCGCCCCTCCGAGGAGTGGGCTTGATCACGCTATGTCTCGCCATCTTACGAATCAGGGTCATTTCTGCGGAAACTCTCTGGTGCTCCAAGGAGCCTTTGGCTACATTGTGGCCCTTGTTCTCGAGGTTCTGCGGGCCTTGATAGAGCAGGGCCTTATGCTTTCCATTGAGATGGTAAGCACAGGTCTGTGTGGGGTGAGAATGGTTCAGGCCTCCTTTACAGGGCTCGGATGGCGGGAACCATGGAGGGGTGAGTTCGATCCATTTTTATGTCTCTAGAAACCTTTCTGGATCTGTCTATTATTATAGCCAGGTAGGAGCTTGGTGATCGCTTCCCTTTCAGGGTTTCTAATAGCAGTCTCTTTGAAGCGACCAGGTGAATGCTGTCTTCTCCCTATGGTTTGGGTAGGCAGCCCATTGCATGTTCTGGTCAATGCGTGATTTACTCCCCTATAACCTTGCTTTATTATCTCCCCTGCTAGGGTCATAAGCAGATGGTCGGGGTGGTTCCTCCAGGAGAACTTATGAGCTATCGGAGTCATGTGCAGGAACCACGGTGGGGTGAGTACAGCTCAGTACTATGTGTCTATCCTGCTGTATGTCGGGGTCCTGCTTTGTTGTGCTTCCTTGGTAGGTCCTCTTCGAGCACCCCCCTCTGGTCCTCGACCATGGTTATGGTCTGCTTGCCTGGATCTGCCTCCGGCTTTGGAATGGGAAGCTTTCAGGTCCCCACTACAGCACTACTTCTAGGGTCTCGGTCCCATCTCTAGGTAAGCCCTTTGAAAATCTTTTCACAGGGAGCTTCCGGTCATTTGGATAGACACATGGACCTGAGGCCACCGGGTTGAGACCCTCTATCTGCATCCTGCCCTGAGGGGCTTTCTGCTGCAGGGTTTTCCGCCCCTTACACAGACCTGCTCCCTGACAAGGTGGTGATCTAGCGGGTTGCCCCTCTGAGGAGTGGGCCTGATCGCGCTATATTTCGCCATCTTACGAGTCAGAGTTATTTCTGAGGAAATTCTCTGATTACGTCTAGGAGCCTCTTTCTTGGCCCTCACTCCCAGGGTTCTGCGGGCCTTGGTAGAGCAGGGCCCTTGCTTTCCATCGAGGTGGTAAGCATAGGTCTGTGTTGGGTGGGAAGGGCTTAAGCCCCCTTGAGAGGTTACCCGTAGAACAGCCTGAGTGCTGGGGATGCTGCTGCTTCTTTGCAGCCTTTTAGAGGTGGCTCCCCTTCAGGTCTGGTCTCTGTATCTCTTCCTGGGCAAGGCGCGACGAGGCTCCCCTTTCTGCGGGAAGGGTTTGCTAGAGACTCGTCCCCCTTTGGGGGATCAGGTGTCCCTCCCGTCTTCGGGAGTAGAGGCCAGTTCTGATACACCGTATTTTGGTTAAGATGTATTGGCTTTTTTGGCAGTATTATTAGACAGCCAGCTGTGGCCGCTGTCTGCTTGGTGCATGCTCCCCTCCCTTCAGGGAGTTTTTGAGTCTGCTCGAGCATTTCCCTCGGGCAACTGAGGTTCGTCCTTACTGCCTCCCCCCCCCTTGGGCCCATGGAACTGCTTATCAGGACCAGATCTCATCCAAGGCTCCTGTACAGGGCTCGACGATGCTCCCCTCTTTATATAAGAAGTCTCTGAGCTCGTCCCCCCTGGGGAATCAGTGGCTCCTCCTTCCGGGGAGTGGAAGCCTGTCCCGATACACTGCCATCTCCTGTGTGGTTACGTGTATCGGCTCCTGGCAGTGTAGTGGATAGATAGCCGAGGCTACTATCTGCTTGGCATCTTTGCTCCCCTCTCCTGAGGGTTTTGTTTGAGCATTGCCTTCTCGGCGATGAGATACGCCCCTACTGCCTTCCCCCTAGAGCCTTGTTAAGCCGGCAATATTCCCCTCACCCTGAGGGTCTTCCTATTTCACCGTTTCTCAACGGTACGTCTAAAATCCATGAGTATGGTAAGTGCACACGTGAACCTTTGGGCACTTTTCTCAAATCCACGCTGTGGTATGGAATGCACCGGTGTTCTGCGTCCATTCTAAAATCCTTTATGGTAGGGATTCAAGCGCTTTTGCCCGTACCCTTTCTCGAGATGGTTGAAAACCCCGGTCACCTTGGGTCCCTCTCCATAGCATCTGCCAGGCTAAAAGAACGGTTTGCGCGCTCTATTTCCAGCGCGCTCCTTATTCACGCTCACCGAGGTGAGCAGGGAGTTACCACTGCGTTCTGTTTACAGCTCCTGAGGGAATCATGCGGAACTACAGTGGCTCCTGAGTATCAGGCCAACCTAGGTTTCCTAGGCTTTTGGCCATATCCCCTTAAAGGAATACTTCGGTTTCCAAGCTTGGGCTCTGCCTCGGGTCAGGCTCGACCCTTACAGGTAAGTTAGGTATGTAGCCCAGGCTCTGGCCGTAGGGGATACTTCACTGACAGCCGTCACTTATCTCAGGGGCAACTCCCTTAAAAGCCTAGGGAGTTGGTACTTAGTGCTTGTCTCTCCCATGACAGGCACTCCCTTCAGCATGGCAGCGTGGGTATAACCGTTCCCCCTAGCGCCCCCTAGAGGACGCAGTTCGAGTTCCTCGAAAGGGAACGTCTCAGGTTACGTATGTAACCCTGGTTCCCTGAGAAGGGAACGAGACACTGTGTCCTCTAGGCTAGCAGAGGCTTCCCCCTAGCGCCCCCTAGAGGACGCAGTGTCTCGTTCCCTTCTCAGGGAACCAGGGTTACATACGTAACCTGAGACGATTTCACATAATAATAATACAATTAAAATGAAGGGGATAATTGTGTTAAATACATTATATCATTAATCCCCATTACATTTATAATTGAGTTTTTTTTTTTTTTTTTAACCTAATAGCAGTTACAATTGCTGGACATCTTTTGTCCCATGTTTCAAGAATCACTGAACTATTATTGAAAACCCACTCCTTTCCAGATAACCTACAACAGTCCCGAGTTTTTAAACTCAAGCTCAGGCATACCGAACACAAATATAAACTATATGTATGTATATATATAAAGGCATTTTCTGTGAGAAACAAAAGGTCTAAAAGGAGCCTGGTCCTTTTCCTGGGTGGGGGAGCCCACCCAACAAAGTCTCTACTAATAATTTTCCTCATGTGATGGTCATGATGTTCTGTGTCTTTGACCATTAATCTTGGGTTTCATGCCCCAAAATCATTAATCTCCTTTCTGAGTTGAAATTATCAATATTAGAAGTGTTTTGTTTGTTTGTTTTTTGTTAAAATAAATGTAATGACATAATGAAATCACTTTATATATTTTTTTTTTTAAAGGAAATGATATTCATGAAATTCAATGAAATGAAATTCAAAGAAACAGGGAATATTAAGATATTTATTTTCTGAGTTGACAGACTAAAACACCATTTGTTGTCATCAAGCAGGGGAAATACTTTCAAATACAATAGAAAATACAATAGAAATTGTAGTAGATTCATAACAATTAAATTTGAATTTGAATTTTGAATTTTATATCTGTCATGTGGAGAGGGAGACGAGAGGCGACCGGATCCAATTGCGAGCTTTTATTTAATGGATGAGGCAAAGACATGGTCAGACAGGCAGGGACAAAATCACAGCAAACAGGTATAACGGAGGAAGGCACAATAGAAGTCCGTGAGGCAGGCATGAGTCGATCAACAGCGAACATAATCCATAACGTGCGACAGAAAATAATCCTTATAACGAGCAATAGTCCAAAAAGGCAGGCAGCTAGACAGACGAAACGAGAAAGCCAGGCGAGAATACTAACCACAGGAAACTCGGAACTCAGGAACTCGGGAACTAGGAAACCAGGAACTCAGGAAACTAGGAACTAGGAAACTTAAACTAGGAAAACAGTGCTAGCACTAGGAGAGCGCTAAACGCTACTGTCACAATTCTCCACATTAACACTCCACAATACACGGTGAGTAACACGAGAAAGTCCGGGGCTTTTATAGGGCTGCTGATTTGGCCATAGGTGTATGGCACAATCAGCGTGGTGGATAGTGGGAGATGCAGTCCGGGGTGTAGTGCAACAGTCTGAGTGTGACAATGGAACGAGAGAGACATCTGGTGGTGAGCGGACCGCAGGTCACCGACCAGATTTGTGACAATATCCAGTTTATCATCTATAGATGAAAAGCCAAACAACCAGCAAGTTAAAAATTTACTAACAGTTTTTACTAACAAAATTGCTATATGACCAATTAACATGTACACATGTATTACAGCATATCAGTCACAGTCATTGTTTCTGGTCAAGATCAGTCATTTCCCACCACCTGCCTCATTCTTTCCAAAAGGGTTTATATTCAGCTGAAGAAAGCATATGATGCTGTCAATGGCTTTGGCAGCAAGGAACGCACATGGCTGGCTACATCGTTGAAGGAGAGCGGCAAATAGCTGGGAACTTGCTCCCCAGAGAAAGCCACGAGCTGGGCACCTTTATGATTGATGTGCTCATATAGCACCCAGACACCACCTTTCACTTTGTGGTAAGAAGCGATGTCACTGAAAGCAATTTCGAGAAGATTGGTTTCTTGGTGTAGGGTCATGGTTCTTCCTTTATAGTTGATATGTTCAAACAGCTGGAATTCCGGGTTGTCCAGGTCATCTGTGATGATCTTGAGGGAACAGAACTTTTCCTTGTCTTCAAGGGTAGCGTATGCTCCTTCCTCAAAGACCCTTTGCTTTCCAGAAAAATTCTTTCCATAATATGCAACCCATGGTGAGCCAATGACTTTAAGAGACGAGATGATGTTGCTGAAGCCTTTTTCTTCTAAGTTGTGGACATCGTTGTTAAACTCAGCTGTTCTGTCCTCGAAGCCCTCTTTAGTAAAAACAACAATCTTGCTCATTTTGAATATGAGGATTGGAGGAGAGAGAGGCTGGAGAATGCAAGTGCTTCTTAATCAGCTTCCTGTGGCTCTGCTGGGAACAGCGAACTACTTGGGGGGTAGAGTTTCCTTTTAAATCACAAATACGGCAAAATGGACGTTGACAAGTACATGAAAGTACAGGGTGGGCCATTTATATGGATACACCTTAATAAAATGGGAATGGTTGGTGATATTAACGTCCTGTTTGTGGCACATTGGTATATGTGAGGGGGCAAACTTTTCAAGATGGGTGGTGACCATGGTGGCCATTTTGAAGTCGGCCATCTTGGATCCAACTTTTGTTTTTTCAATAGGAAGAGGGTCATGTGACACATCAAACTTATTGGGAATTTCACAAGAAAAACAATGGTGTGCTTGGTTTTAACGTAACTTTATTCTTTCATGAGTTATTTACAAGTTTCTCTTTGTTCACAGCCATTGACATGTCGAAGAGGTTAACACATGAGGAGCGGATCGAAATTGTGTTGATATCTGGTGAACGCAGTAACCGGGTCATTGCAGCAGATTTCAATGCAAGACACCCTACGAGACCACCCATCTCCCATGCTACAGTTAGCAAACTGCTTGCTAAGTTTCGTGAAACTGGTTCAGTGTTGGATTTGCCAAAATGTGGACGCATGAAAACCGTCACTAATGAAGAAACATCAGTGGCTGTCCTAGCTTCATTCAGCAAGAGCCCACAGCGTAGCACTCGCCGCATGTCACTGGAGAGTGGCATTAGTCGAACATCCCTTCGCGGATATTAGCTACTCACAAATGGCACCCTTACAAACTCCAGCTACTGCAGCATCTCAACGAGGATGACCCAGATCTGCGCACAGAATTTGCAGAATTCTGTGAACCAGTTTCACGAAACTTAGCAAACAGTTTGCTAACTGTAGCATGGGAGATGGGTGGTCTCGTAGGGTGTCTTGCATTGAAATCTGCTGCAATGACCCGGTTACTGCGTTCACCAGATATCAACACAATTTCGATCCGCTCCTCACGTGTTAACGTCTTCGACATGTCAATGGCTGTGAACAAAGAGAAACTTGTAAATAACTCATGAAAGAATAAAGTTACGTTAAAAGCACACCATTGTTTTTCTTGTGAAATTCCCAATAAGTTTGATGTGTCACATGACCCTCTTCCTATTGAAAAAACAAAAGTTGGATCCAAGATGGCCGACTTCAGAATGGCCACCATGGTCACCACCCATCTTGAAAAGTTTGCCCCCTCACATATACCAATGTGCCACAAACCTAATACAAAACTATTATATGTTACAAGCAAAAAACACAACAAAACATTTTATTGTGTTGTCAGGTGTGCTTGATGCAAGTTGTTAACGTTAATGATGGAAACTAAAATACTGTAAATACTTCATTATGTTGTTTATGTTTTAAGATGTGCTTTAACTGAGATGCAGAAATATTACAATTCAAAGAGTCAATTTTCTGGAAAAACAAAAAAAAAACTTAACTTACTGTTGTGCAAACACTTCTTTCTCACAAGGTGTCCGATATTGCCACATGTCCTAAAGAAATAAAAATCACTATACAAAAGCCAAAAGCATCTGCTTACTGACATGGCTGGTAACCCACTGCTGTCAGTAAGAAATCTTTAACGTCAACCTTTACCTGTCATAATTTCAACCAATTACAGGCGCGAAGGGCAACTTTATTAAAATACTTTAATTTTGCTGGCAAAAATATGTCCACGCTTGTGTTTATTTGTAAAAAAAAAAAAAAATCTGTGAAATCTGTGAAAGTATAAATAAATAAATAAATAAATAAATAAATAAATAATGGTTTTGGGTCTGTTTCTTAAAGGAATGGTTTGGCCTTGGAAGACTCTATAAATTATTATAACTGTACTTTTATCTGTCTGTTATGTGTTTTAAATCGAGAAATGGCTGGGTTTAAGGGTACGGGTCAGGTTAGGTTCTCAAAAACATATATGTGATAATCATACCCTAGAATATCATGTCATGATGACAAAATTATTTAAGAGGATTAGAGGATCAATCTCACTATCTCACAATAAAGATGATAAAGAGTGCTTTTGGTACCTGATAGTCATGCATTTGTCTCAAATGTATGTGCGAATGAGAGAGTGAGTGTGTCCCCGCACTGGAGTTGCACAAGTTAGTGCAATCTCAGGGCTGGGTTGCAGCAAGAAAGGGCATCCAGCCTAAAAAATGTGCCAAATTGTCTATGCGGATAACTCCACTGTGGTGACCCCGATAAAGGGAGCAAGGCGAAAGAGAGAGTCATGCATTTGTCTTGGACATGAGGTAAGCGGTTCATAAGCTGTTGCCTCACACCCTTTTTCCAGTTAAGCAGGTGCGAACTCTCAAGAATATAATTTACTTTTCTACTTCTTTTTCCATTACCAGACCCTGCTTGGGGCCCACCAGAGTGGGAAAGACCCCGCTGAAAGGAGGTGGCGGAGCGCCGGGTTGGATGCAATAACCTCACTCTACAGTGCGCAGGACCCATGCAGATACATTTGGCAGTAGCTTCCACGCTGCTAAATAATCTACTAAGGGAACCAGTCTCTCGAGACCGGCCTCTGGATTTCTTTGAACTGCTAGCTTGGTGTCCTGAAATGGAACACCAGCAGGAACCAACCAAACTAACTGTTCTAGAGACCCCCGCAGGGGTGGCAAGCGCCCCAGCTCCGCTGTGTTGAGGGGTGGAAGAGACTGATGTATGGGCTCGCCGGAGACCACAGCGTCCAGGTCGGCTTGGTACACCTGCAATGCCGCCATAGTGTGCAAACAAGCGCAGATGTTGTACGCAGAGGCTTGGAGAGTAAGACCGGAGTTTTTAGAGACAATGCCGCTTCAGGAGACAGATAGCTTGTGTGCGTCTGTTCTACCCAGGGTATCGCTCTATAACCGTTCTCTGTCATTCCCAACACATTTCTATAATAGTCAGAAGCAGGGACAAAGAGGCAGACCGAGAATGGTCTAGCCCATGACCTTGACACCTCAGTTTGGAGGTCGGGGAAGAATGGCAAACTCCGGTGGGAAGGAGGTGGCCTATTATGTAGGAAGCGCTTGTCTAACTTGCTTTGCTGCAGTTCGACTTGTTTCTCGGTGGGCCAATTGATGTTCAACTTGGCTACCGCACGAGTCACCACCTCCAACAGCTCCTTATACTGGGGCGAATGTGGGGCTTCCTTGACGCTCTCAAGATCAACCTTCTCAGAGGAAGAAACCGCAGAGTGTGAAAATGGATGAAAATGCATGGTATGGTATGAAAGTGAGGAATAAAAATAAGCTGCACAGTACAGTAAGAAGGGTGACAAAATATGATGCAAGCAAACACATCTTGATAAACTGTTTGATGGCAATACATAGGAGCACTACAAACATAATATCTGATTCCACACAGCCATTTTAACTTGAATTTATAAAGCTTCTAGGTCCCCAGAGAAACTGTCAAAGTCAGGCTGTGAAGATGTCTTTCTACACTTCCTGCCCTCAGGATTTACAAGTCACAGCACTCACAGCAGCACCACTCTTGGTATTTATTATTTTCTCACAGCCCCACTCACAGAGTGCAGCCTGCAGATTAATGATGATGTAATTATCTTTTGACTCCCCTGATAGCGGCACCTTGCTAAAAAATAATTAAAAGGTTAGTTATTGGAAATATGTGAGCAAAAAAATTAGAAATAAAAAATAGATAATAGAAAGCACAAAGGTGGTGCTGAAAAGACCAGAATTAAAAAAAGAAAGCTCTAGAAAACAACAATGAAACTCCACGGCTAAAAACGAGTCCCACTGGAAACCTTGTTATCCCACACAGATATTGCTGATACTTTTTAGAAAATTGAATACATTGTTTAAAGACAATTTGCAGTGAGGTTTGATTCTTTTTCACATTCCCATTCAAGAGTTGGAAAATGCAGCAGTAAACCAACAATAAAGTCATGACTGGAATGTCTGGATGCCTGTTGTTGCTTTGGTAGTCGTCACATCCACTGCTGCTCTGAGCTCTGGATCAGCTGCTGTCCATGGTGCTGAAAATCCACAGCTTCACATTATTAGAAGTCAAATCAAGAATCAAGTCAGACCTGTAGCCTCTTTGATAGAGACAGGCAGTTAGATTACCCAGACTGATCACTGTCTGGTGATTTTTATTTAGTTGACATCTGTTTTGCAAAAATATATAGTATTTTCTCTGTGGTTTTGTGCAGCAAAAGTCAACACTAAAGACACTAAAACACTTAACAGACTCAAAAAAATAAATTCATACTAAAAACCAAAAAACTATCAACAATTTTAACAGAAGTTTTAGTAACTGCACTAAAATCATGAGTAGTTTATAAAAAAAAAAAGTTTGGGTTTAAGTCAGTGTTCGAATTGTGTCAAAGGTCTTTGGTCTTTTAATTTTTTTAGATATCAAGGTCTTTTAATTTTTTGAGATAACCTAAAATTTGGCAAAAAAACTTGTTCAGATGACTGGCTCTGATTTAATTGAAGATTTGGAGGTAAACATGTTTTGTAAAATGTATATTTTATATAAAATATAAAAAATATTTTTATATTTTACATTTTTATAAATTTAAACATATAACTTTTAATAAATTTACTTTTATAACTTTCTTTTGCTTCTACAATAATCTGTGACGTTTCACCTTTAAAAAAGATACCAATCTTAAGTTTGTGCTCCAAAGTATTCAATATTTATAACAATTTTAGCTGGAAAAGTCATTTTTATGTCTATCAACAAAAAGTGGGAATTACGGTTATAAAAGGCTAAACAGTTTTGTTTTCACAAACTTTGAAATTAAAAAGTTGTTAAACTCATCAAGATGCTGGCACTCAAAGGCACTTCAGGACTAGAGTTGAGGAGCTCTGACATACAGCAAAGGAATTTGTCATTTTGTGTCTGTACAGTTGCTTTTGAATGGCTTCCTATGTGGGTCAAATTGACCCGTGAACATAACAAACGTATAAAAAATTTTGTATGTACATTTCACAACACATCAGCGTGTTGAAACTTTGGATGCATGTTCATGAACCTGAATGAGAAAAAGGCCCAAATTTTCAAGAAAAACAACAAGGGTTAGATAGTATTTCAGATAGACTGAAAAAAAAATAAAAGAAGCTAATTTTTACCATCTGTGGCTGACAAAATATTTTTCTGCATTGAAATATATTGGGGGAAAGATTTTTTTTAGCTTCATAGAATAGCAAAAAAACTAAAATAACAAAATCTGACCAATAAATGTTATTATTTTGGGTCTGTAGAGTTGCCATAGAACATTAAAATAGGCGGGTCAAATTAACAGTACGAACGTAAAAAAAAAATGTGGACATGTCAAAACACATCAGCGTGTTGAAACTTTGCATGCATGTTCATGACTTTAAATGAGGAAAAGTCACAAAACTTCAAGAAAAAAACATAAGTTAACTGATATTTCTAACAGCTTGAAAATCAAATCGGGTCAAATTGACCCAGAACAGTACATGAGGGTTAAGATATATATCTAACATATATCTATATATCTAAGATATATACGGTCAACACTATATATCTAATATAACAAGTAGAGGAGGCTGACAGCCAGAGAAATCAACGTCCTCTCCATCCATCCTGGAAACATGAAAACAGATCCACTGTCTAAAGGGTTCCCATTTTCACTAGTGATGTGTCGTTCATTCACAATTCAAACTATTCTAATCTTCAATATGACTTTAGAGCACAGAGTCGTCTCAGCAAGGGATTCATTAATTTTGTGTTGACCACGCATGTGCAACATTCTATTTGTTCTTTACAGGAAACAGAAATTATTAGACTAGTTCAGCTCTCGAGTCTTTGGGTTTGTGTTGTTCATTCATTCTGTGACATCCCCACAGGTGCTATACAGTTTGTACCAAAGAAAAGAAATGATTAGTTCAGCTCTCAAGTCTTCAGGTTTGAGTCGTTTGGTCTTGAGACACGTGATGTGCCAGCAGTATTGGAAACAAAAATTTGTGAATAATTCTCAGCAACTTTTACAGTTATGTGATGCATTTTTTTTTTTCTAAAACTGTAGATTTTTTTTTATTTCTTACAATTTACACATTTGGGAATTACTGTCATGATGTTTAACATTGAATGTGTTAATAAGCAGGCTTTAAACTTTATCTATATGATCAGGAAAAGTCATTTTAATAAAGCAAAGATACCTACATATAATAACAGCATACAGTTTAAAATATGTGATCTGTGCTGGCAAAATGAATTAGAATATGCAGTCTGATTTTGAGCTAAAGGCAAAAGAAGTAAGGTAAATTTTGGTTGAATTTAAGGTTTTGATAAAAATGAGTTTATTAAGCCCTCTTCAAAATCAATGGAACAGTATAAAAGAAACAGCCATTTGAGCTATCGAGCCTGGACCTCATTGATAAGCTGTCACTGAGTGAGGACAGTAATCAGTACATTTGTGTGATCATTGATTACCTTAAGTGGCCCCAGGCTTACCCTTTGAGGTCCAAATCTGCCAAAGTGGTCACTGAAAGCTTGATCAAGTTTGTGTACCAGTTTGAAGCCCCTAGGAGGGTCTTAACTGACCAGGGGAAAGAGTTCATAAGGTAGGTAAGTTTATGTGAAGATAATGTCCATAAAACAAGGCTTCATTTTTTTGTGTGTATTAGTTTTTATTCTTATTTGAATCGGGATGAAAGTGATACATATTCTCAAAAATTCTTGTCTCTTACAAATGTTGTAGATTTAGTTTTTATGATTATGCCTATAAATGTGAATCCATTAATTTTACAGTTCTAGCTGAACAAACTTGTCTGCAAACATCCTAATATCAAGCACTCACTCTGTGCACCTTATCACCTTCAAACTGACGGCTTCAAACCGAGTTCTTATGATTATGCCTGAAGCATCACTTCAGCCTCTCCATTCAGTTGAAAAGCTATGTGTCTGCCTCATGACCTCCCTCTTCCTCCTTTCAGCTGCAAAGCCCTGCCTTTACCTCACACCCTGCCTCCGTCTCCAGTGGGCTCTCTAATGCTGTCACCTCCTTACAGCCTCTTTGTAAATGTGTGTTATGTTATTAGTTGAGAGTGTGGTTTATTTATTATCATATTTGGAAATTGTAACATGCATGAGGGAGGATTATAGATGTCGCTAGGGTATTTAATTAAAATAATGGGAGGGGGGAAGTTTTGATAAAACAATGTCTATCCTACATCAATCAGACATCCTGCAGATGTATGAACATCTCATTAAAGAGTGCATCACGGACATCCTAAATTCTTTACGTCTTAAATACATAGGCTAGGCATCGTTCTAACTGCTGGCAGGGACATCTCGGCGACGTATCCCAGATTAGCAAACGCCCTAAAATATACACTTGCCAGATGAAAAAGAGAACTTCACACAGGTGTCTCTGTGACGTGCATGTGTCCAGCTCTGGGCCAATTAAGTGGTTACACTTGGCCCAAATGCAGCAAAGAATTATGCAGATGTAACATTTGGGGTTTCTGGTTAAAGACTGGTCTCTATGTGGTTTACTGAAGACTGAGATTGGGTCCCAGATAGCAAGAGAGCAGGTGAAAACCATTGAATCAATGTTAAAAATAGTTGAAATGTAGATGTTAATGACATTAAATTAATATCACTTTTACACCCTCTATTAATGTTGACAAAATGTTGACATTTTAATAGACCACCATTATTGTGATTAGTAATTGCTTTAGTTGGGTTCTTGATTCTTGCCAGTCAATTCTTTTTCTGTGCTACAATAGTGTTTCAATACAAACACTTATGCTATTAAAAAGAGATGTTTTAAAATCTATTTGAAGTAGACTACTTTCTGTTATGGGTCTCAAGCTGCAATAAAGTTGAGAAGCAATGCTAAATAATATCAATGATATTTCATTACTGATGTAAATGTTCTGTATCACAAATGCAAAAAATAAAATAAAATAAAATAAAAAATCTGTGGCAATACATAAAAAGACTTAGACATCAACACTAAACATACACACCTCAATAATGGTGACAATCAAACTAATTCAGATAAACAGATCAACTGCCATGCATGCTGCGAATCATGAATGAGTTTTTACTATCTTGATACCCAACCTGCATTTCTGCATAAAATTTTCTTTTGCTGATTGTCACTATTGTTGAGTTTCATACGCTGATTCATGATGTCTAATTGATTCAGCTTTTTAACAATTTTTTTTTTTTGTATTCTCTGTTACTTCATACAAGTATGATTGCTGTACATCTACTTTAATCTCACATTGCAGTATCACACATTATTCAAAAAAACCCAACACACTTGTGAGCAATTATTTATATAACCTCACAATGATTACAGTCACCATCATCTGATCCCAGTGGAGCTTAGTTTTCGTTGTCTCAAACATTGTATTTAAGCACAATGATACAAAAGACAAAGAAAATCTAACATTAAAGTAAAAAGACTCAAGAGCCCAACTGTAGTCCAGATCTGGGCCAAACAAGGGCCATAATTTTTTTGCCACGCTTGGGCCGAGTGTAACTGCTTGCTTGGCCCAGAGCTGGGCCAGATGTCAATTGCTATGTGGGTGACTGCGACATAAAGGTGAGACATGTCAGACTCAATGTGGGCTTTGTGAAGCAGATAATAATCCTCAATTCAAAGCTGGTAAAACTAAACTATAGTTAAAATCCATAGCACAGATTAAAAAAATTACATGAGCGTAAATAAATAAATAAATAATTTACAAATTACAAATATTTAAACTCTTTGAACCAAAATTTTTATCTAAAATTTTATATGTATTTCATAAATTAAAAAAAAAAAAAAAATGAATAAAGCTCATTTGAAAAAATGATTTCTCTGTTTGTGGAATAGCACTAAAGCCGTAGCACTCATTTGCACATTAGCACTAATCCCTATGAAGTGCATGACAGTTAAGTGCACTATATCAGCACAAAGTGAACAAATATAAGTAAGTGAATTTAGAATGCTGAAATAGCATGTTTCAGAGAGCACTCTGTTGTGGACAATTTTGTCATGAATATTATTCCTGCTTATCTGTAATACATCCTGTCTGCTTTTATGAACCGTATTATTTGACAACAAACAGCACCGGCTTGTCATGTTTATTTACTTGTTTATTTTTATATTTAAGACAATAAAAACACTATTGTCATTTTTCCTTATAAAAATATAACCATAATCCAATCTATAAAGACTCCTTCTGTTCCTCGAATAGTGAGATCGAAAACATAAATTCAATGCAGGATCTAGAAAAAATCAGATTGTGATTAAACTGAAAAAAATGCTAAATTTATAAACACAAAAACAATTTTTAAAGCTTGGGCTCCTTAGATCACTCGCACCCAAAGCACTTATTGTAAATGAAATGATCATAGATAATAGATTTGTTATAAGCATGAGCCCCATCAGATTGGTTGTGGCATTGGTGTTGCAACAATATATAGTGATATTCTCAGTGTTACTCAGAATTTGAAATACTTCTGCTTAATGTTACTCTGTCAGATATGCAAAAGATATCTCGTCTCTCACTCTAGCTATTGTGTATAGACCGCCAGGGCCGTATACAGATTTTCTAAAAGAATTTGCAGATTTCCTTTCAGACATATTGGTTAATTTTGATAAAGTGCTAGTTGTCTGAGATTTTAACATTCACGTTGATAATACAAATGATGCATTAGGACTTGCGTTTACTGACCAAATAAACTCTTTTGGCATCAAGCAAAATATCACCGGGCCCACTCATCGTTTTAATCATACTTTAGATTTAATTATATCGCATGGAATTGACCTTACTGATATAGATATCGTACCTCAAAGCAATGATGTTACTGACCATTCCCTTGTATTGTGCATGCTGGGTATTACTGATACTAACTATATGGCTACATGTTATCTTCTGGGCAGAACTATTGTCCCTGCCACCAAAGATAGATTCACAAATAACCTGCCTGATTTATCTTAACTGCTCTGTGTACCCATAAATACACATGAAGTAGACAAAATGACTAGCAACATGGGCACTATCTTCTTTTATGCATTAGAAGCTGTTGCCCCCATCAAATTGAAAAAGGTTAGAGAAAAACGTACTGCGCCATGGTACAACAGTATTACCCATTCTCTTAAGAAAGAAACACGTAATCTTGAGTGAAATGGAGAAAAACTAACTTGGAAGTTTTTAGAATTACGTGGAAAAACAATATGTCGAGATATAGACAGGCATTTAAAAGCTACCAGGGCTGAGCATATCCGCAAACTCATAGAAAATAACCAAAACAATCCAAGGTTCTTATTCAGCACTGTAGCTAGATTAACAAATAATCAGATATCACCCGATCTAAATATTCCCTTAAAGTTTAATAGTTATGACTTTATGAATTTCTTCACTGATAAAATAGAAAACATCAGAAATACAATAACCAATGTAGATTCTACTGTGTCTAATATGACAACTTCTTTTGTCACACCCAAAGAAAAACTGCAGCGCTTTACCACTATAGGACAGGAAGAGTTAAATAAACTCATCACTGTGTCTAAACCAACAACATGCCTATTAGATCCCGCACCCACTAAATTACTGAAAGAATTGTTACCTGTAGCAGAAGAACCGCTTCTCAATATTATTAACTCATCGTTATCTTTAGGTCATGTCCCAAAACCATTCAAGCTGGTGGTTATTAAGCCTCTTATTAAGAAATACAAAAATACAAAAGGCTGGGTGTTATATTAGACTGCAACTTGCCTTTTGAAAATTTCTCATGTTACAAAAACAGCATTCTTCCATCTTATAAACATTGCCAAGCTACAAAACATGTTACCTGTTTCTGACGCATGAAGGTTAGCTCATGCATTCATGACCTCTAGACTGGACTATTGTAATGCACCACTAGGTGGTTGTCCTGCATCTTCAATAAACAAGCTACAGATAGTCCAAAATGCAGCTGCTAGAGTCCTTAGCAGGTCAAGACAATATGGTCATATTACCCCAATTTTAAAGTCTCTGCACTAGCTACCTATTAGGTTCTGCATCAGCTACAAAATATTACTTCTTACCTTTAACGGTTAAGCTCCTGCCTACCTAACAAGTCTTCTACCACGCTACAATCCATCACGCTCCTTGTCGCAAAACTCTGGACTTTTAGTAGTTCCTAGGATAGCAAAGTCCACTAAAGGAGGTAAAGCTTTTTCGTATTTGGCTCCCAAACTCTGCAATAACCTTCCTGATAACGTTCAGGGATCGGACACACTCTCTCTGTTTAAATCTAGATTAAAGACACATATTTTTAGCCAAGCATTCAAATAAGACATCTCATAAACTTTTCCTGCAGTTATATCTGATCAAATGCACATTATTAATCTTTTAGCTCTGGTTGAGCAAATCTTTCTTTGCTTGGTTTGAACAGCAGCTACACTAATTATGTTCCTATTTGTTCTCGGTTTCTGCCATGGGACTGACATCCTGTGGTAACTAGGAATTCACAAGCTTCAGTCTGGATCCAGAACACTTAAGAAAAGATGATGCCAACCCCTCAGAGGACTTCAGATGATGCCAACCCTGAAACACAGCATACAGCACTACCGAATTTTGCTACTAATTTATAGTGTTCTTTGTCTGTTTGATTACATCATTAATTGATCTTTACCATACATCTCTGCCATATGTACATCAACTTGACATAGTCACCACTAGTAAGCTACTACTAAATATATTGTAAAAACTTTAATTTGATGTTAAGTTGCTTTGCAACGAAATGTATTGTGAAAAGCGCTATACAAATAAATTTGAATTGAATTTGAGTTGAATTGATGCTATAGCATACTGTGCCACGTTTATCAAAATAAAACCGATAAAAAAGTGAGATTACACACAAAAGATTGTTCTACATTGTTCTACATTTCTGCATTGTTCCGTGGCCGGCATCAAGGGGGGGACATTTGTGGTCCTTGCCACCCCAAGTCACTGTGCCCCCCTTTACAACCTCTCCCCTCCTTGCTGAACCTCTGAGTAAGACCAGAACTGGTGAATTTGTGACGTGTGTTCTGTCACGCGTTGTGTGTGGGAAGGAGTTGCAGGGACGAGGAGAGATAATATAAACTTGCTTTAATAAAATAATCCAAACGGGAACAGGAACAAACTGGAACAGCAGGGAAAACACAATCCAACACGACGCAAACTAACATTTGGTAACATCAGCGACAACATAAGAACGGACACTGAACAAGGAACCGAATCAAACTTATATAAGAACGCTAATGACACAAGGACAGGTGTAAGTGACTAACCAATGACGACATAAACAAGAAACGGAACAGGAAAGACCAAATAAGGACACAGGAGGGAAAAACCAACAAAACAGTCCACAGGGGTGTGACACGTTCACTGTTGGCCAAGTGAATTGCTAAGCGATATCAGTACCTTAATGAACGAATAATGGAAAGCACTGGATTTCCAGAATAATCAAATATCTAAATTAATACATAATCAACCAGTGTTCGGGGAAGTTGTTCATTTGTTCCCACTGGAAGACAAAAAATGTGTTTTGTTGGCCTTTTTAACAAATGCAATAATAGTGAAGTTACATTTTTCTAGTCATGGTCAATGTATCAAGGACCAGCATAAACCAGCAAAGAACCAACATAAACCAGCTAAGGACCAGCATAAACCAGCAGATGACTAGCTTAAACCAGCACCAAAACATACCTACCAGCATATGTGTTTTTTTCACCAGGGACAGCTATTTAAACATCACACCAGCTTAATATATTTCATTGGCAATCACTCATTTATGTTGTGGTAAGAACAGAAATACATATTTTTCTACTTTTGGAGCTGTGGTGTGCCAACTTTGCACTTTCTGCTTGTAATCACATTAACTCTCAAAAGGAGAGTCTCACTTATGGAGCTCAAATGAGACTTTAAATTATTTCAACTGAACTTTGTACTCTGCTAAGATATAAAAATATTACAATAAGCACATAAAATGACAACAGGATTTTCTTTTATAGTATCATAAAACATTCTGTTCCATTTATATTAGTTTTTAACTGCTATGTACCTACGATAAAACAAAATTGCTCAGTACATTGTACTTATTGTGTTTATATAGGCAAGGGTGTAACTTTTAGAGAAGGGGGGGGAACAAAAAGGGGGGAAATGTTTTTGATCTGAATCCCATTTCCTGCATTAGCAGGTAAACAATATTAAACAATATGAAATATGATGATGTGACCATGTTGACAAAATATTCTAAAAATCTAAACACACACTTTGGCTCCTACAAGAAGAGCATTTAATTTGATAATATTCAAACTGTATTCACTAGTTATGTAGCTGTTCCCTTTTGTCACCAACAAATCAAAATCACTTGGCCCTTAATGCAGCACATAACCTACCTGTCACATTGTGCTGATAGTGCTTCTCATGTCTCACCCTCTCTGTTCTGAAGCAGCTCCACCTCATCTGTTCTCAGATATGAAAACGACTGAATTATGATCATATTGAGTCTAACAATAAACTAGCATCTAGAGTCTGCTTGTCATACATTGCTGACAGAAAATTTACGGTGTAATCTAATCTAATCTACATTCTACAAATATTTACCTAAGAGTCTCTATTTACCTAGCAACAACAGTGTATGTTAATCTTAGCTCAGTGAATGTTAGTCTAACATCAACAGTTGGAGAAAATAAGATTATCCTGACCTGTGCTAATTTACTGAATAAAGCAACTCACACCTTCTTTCTTTTCATCTATGATGACATTGAAGTCATCTGTTGCTGCTTCTGGCATTTCTTTGCTGACTGTGCCGCAACCACGATACCCTGCTCATTAGAACTTTCAGTGAGCTATTTTTAGAGTGTGCACATGACGTTCCTGGATGCGGATGCACATATAGACACAGGCAGACTCTCTGTGTCCTGCTTAGTCCTGCTCCTTTGTGGCGATGATGGTGTGCGGTTAAAAATCATATCAAATGAATTTGAAAATGGGGGGGACATGACCCCCTGTCCCCAGTGGAAATTACGACCTGGGGGTAGGGGTAGAGTCAACAGTGTAATTATGGATGTAATTGCAGAAATTAACTATAGCTGTAGTTACATATGTAACTATATACACATTTTTTTAAAACTTAAGTACAACGTAAACATGTTGTACCCAATGAGTGATAGAAAATACTTAATATAACATGGGCCTGAATATTTTAACAAGAGTCTGAAAGCACACCATATACCCACATTCACTTGACCGAGTGAACAAAAACAATTAAGTGAATTCAGACACTGAGTGAATTTGGACATTACTGATAAACACGTGCTGTTAACAAGAACAGACAAGCAGAAACAACAACTACTCATCTGCAAATAAAAGAACGCCTTAAATCTCTTAAGATCTCAGCAGAGGATGATTAAACAACTCATTACCATCTGTAGTTTGACTTTATTTTTTCCAGGGGTTTAGCTCTAGATACTGTTGATTGTAAAACCACTTGCAAAGAGGGGGTGGGCAACCCTATGCTAACAGGGGGGTTGGCTCAATGCATTAAAATGTATTTAAAATTTAATTAATCAGCAACTGCAAAGAAGCAGATTAATGGGTCAATCAGAAGACTAAGGAGTTGTAGGAGGCAAAGTTACACAAAGTTTTGAATTTTACTTTTTTTAATGGATTTTTTTATGATTACGAAATAAACAATTTGAAAATAAAGACTACTGTATATACCCACACTCTCTAGTTCTCTTTAATTTAATTAAAAAATATTCAGGTTGACTGATATTTCATAAACTTTCAGTTGTAATGCTTTCAGATTTTATGCCGTATATATATATGTCATTTTACAGTATATCCATGCTTGTTTTGTGTACTGTTTGTTTTGTTTCTTGTCTCATTAGTGTTCAGTGCAGTTGTCATTGCTTTGAAATGCTTGTTTTGTTAACTGTGTATAGACATGCCTTGTCAGTGTCATGCGCTTGCTTGGCCCTTTGTTGTGATAAACAGTAACGTGTTCAAGCACTAGCAAAAGACAATGTGAAGAAATGCTCTTTGAGAGAAGCAGTCAGTGAGCGGAAGTTATTATTATTTATTTCTTGTCTCATTATTGTTTAGTGCAGTTGTCATTGCTAGGAATTGTTTTTTTGTTGTTTACTGTGTAGATACATGCTAAAGTCGCGTTTGGTCTCATGTCGCGTACCTTGTCAATGTTGTGCGCTTGCTTTAATAAAAGTGTATATATATATATATATAATAGAAAAATATATTTTTCTATTCATCTATTAGTATGCATTACTTGCATGAAAAACAACACTTTTATTCAAATTCCGAATGGATTATATTTAGCCTAGAAAGTGCAAAATAGCCCTTACTTTATAATCACTAAAACGGTGTCACTTCAGTTATCGTAATCTCACAAAGGTCTTTTATTATCAGTATGAACCTCTTATATACATTATGATACAATGATAGGATTCACAAGCTTGCAGGCAAAAAATCTGGTGTTTGGTGAGTAAACGTGTTACGGATGTGGAAGGACACACTCATACAACCAAATCTTTTATTTTATGAAATTCACATAAAAGTCTTTACTCTCTAAATTATATGTTCTTTTTAACCCCGTTACAAACGCAATGGCCAATCACAGGTGTTCAAGAAATCAACAGATATGTCTGTGATTGGCTACATTGCTCAGCGCTACAAAAACATGTTGTAAATAGAATCTTTTGGTGATTTCCAGAGCGCAAATACAAATCGCACTGAAGCCTTTATCAAATCTGTTTCCCCAATATCTTTTTATTACAGTTTTAACTGAAGATACTTTTGACTGTGTGAGAAAATGGATGTGTGGCGTGAGAGGGTGAGAAATGTGTCAGTTGCGCAAGTTGGCAGCCCTGTTTATGCATATGCTGTGATAAATTACTCACTAATTAACGTCAATGACAACTGAGATTCTGAGATTCTTTTAATGTCAAACATAAAATTCCCAATGTTCAGTGATGTTGTAGTCAATGTACTTGAATGTAACTGGATTACAAATGCAAATTTGTGTTTGGGTTAAAAGTGTTAATGAATAGGTTTACATATAACTGCATTGAAAATCATACTGATGAAAATGATAAAAAGAATAAAGAAAATAAACATAATTAAAATATAAATACACAAAAACATGTAAGATGCAGGGTATGCATAAGAACATAACAGAATTAAGCTATTTCAAGATGATCTTGCATGGTCAAATCAAAGTGCCATGTAATGCTAAGCTCATACAAAAAGAAAAAAGCTTATCCAACCAGGTGATTTTTTCCAGAAAAGTAAGCTCAGTAACAATCAGGATCAGGACATGATCCATTCACCTGTTGCATTTTCTGACTTGTGACTGTGTTTACTTGCTGTTTTTTTGCTGTATTTGTGTCACTGTGCTCTGGGAGGTTTTGTTTATTTTTTACAGGACTGATGCTACAAGTGCCAAGGAAAGTCAGAAACACAGGTATGAATACAATGCCATGGACTGCCCCAAAAAGAATGACTAAAAACATGATTTTGAAAAAGGTCCTGAAAATGTAGCTTTTAGCAGCCGCGAGCACCACCACACCTGCAATAGTAGACACTGCACCCTGAATGATCGGATAGCCCAGTTTATTGACGGCATCTGCAGCTTTTTCATTTGCGGAGGATTTTTTACTTGACACAAAAGCATAGGATATGTGAGCGGAGAAGTCTACAGAAAACCCAATGCAGATAACAAGGTTAATCATAGACACAGAATCTAAACTAACATCCCATAATGCCATGAAACCGGCTACTCCCACAATGACAGATGCAATGGCAAATGTCACCCAGAGAGAGCAGAGAGGGTTTGGGATCAGCAGGAGTGAAATCACTAACATCACACCTGTAGCAACTACTATATTTTGGATCGTATTACTGATAATGACGGCATATTGGTCGAAATAGATGAATGCAGGGTGGTACACTATTAGATCAACAGGTGTCTGCAGCTTACCGCATTTGAGAGTGGTTTCTCTAAATGCATTCAACATGTTCTTCTCATCAATTGCTGTGCGGATGTCCACAGTCTGAATGAACATGCGTGATGCATAGATTTGATTGTTAGTAAAATTAACATCTTGACTAAACTCAGACTGAGTGAGAAATACAGTTAAATGTTCTTTAAATTGTGTTTCGTTGTCTACAGTTATACTAGCATTCAGCCCAAATTGAACATATTCATGCAGCCAAGAAAAAGGTGAAATGTCTGAATCTGCCATTGTCAGATTTTGAAAGTTTTTCAAACACAAATCAAGACTTTCACGAGCGGCTGGATTCCAGTACTGAAAGTCTTCATCCTTTATGACTAACATGACATTAGGACCAAAAGCAGAGAAAAATGCATCCTCGTTGTCATAGTAATCAGCAACATATGAACCATCTGCTGCTAGATGTTTCAAATCTAGTCCTTCCTGTATTTGGAAGCATCCATAGATACTGACTGCCAAATACCCGGCATAGATCATACACACAAGCATCTTAACCCACACTCTTGTCAGAAAAGGGCCGTAATAGTTTTTAAAGAACGAATCAATTGGCATTTTGTATTCTTTACGCGTGTTTTTATCATAAGACCCACCAACACAGCAAGATTTACCATTACCACTAGCTTCTGGGACTGTCATGCAGGTCAGCCAGTGTCTGTTGGCTTTCTCTCTCCGTCCATTGAGTGCGAGACACGCACCAAAGAAGGTGATGTTGAAGATGTAGCAGAATAGAAGAGCTGTGCTGGTGTACATGCAGAATGACTGAACTGATCTAAATGGCGTCAAGAGGCCAATGTAGAAAGCCAGTACATCTGTCAGTGTGGTGATAGTGATGGACACGCCGGCCTCTTTAAATGTTTCTGCTAAGCGAAACTCAACTTCTTTATCAACTTCAGTCTTCTGCCAGCAGGAAATCATTATGAACATGTCATCAACACCAACACCTGGAAAAAAAGAAGAACCTGTGAGCCTGTGAATTTTAGCTTTGAAGCATCAGCTAAGTGATGAAATGAATGACATTTACCGAGAATCAGAAAGGGGGCTGAGGCTACAGTCATGGCAAACGGCATCCCACAGAACAGCAGCAGTCCAAAGCTGGCCAACACGGCCATACCAGCGGAGACAACACCAAACATGGCCACCCACACCTTCGTCCTGACACAGTCTAACCTGTGTAAAGAGACACAGACTAAATGGCATGTGACTAAATGGCTAGTGATACACACACTGGTCTATTTGACTTTTTTAAAATTCTTTGTTATACCTCAAACAAGACAGAACTGAAATGTTAATGGCCAGGAAATATGTAACAGAGAAGAGAGGAATCACAGAGTCTGAACTGCTCTCAAACTCATTCTGTCTTGATACTGATGTAAAGTAAGACACAGAAACCTGTAGAAATGCAACACAAAACATTGTTTAATATAGTTACTGTATACATAAATGTTACATTGTGTTGAAGCACATTATGAAGAAAAATTAGGAAAAATTAAAGCAAATATACATTTATTTGAGGTTATTATGTCACATGACATTTGGTACTTGAGTTACAGTTACTGGAGATAATTTGATTAACATCAAATGAGGTTTAAACACAATAGTCATTAGTGACCCTGCACAACAAACCAGTCATTAAGTAGCACGGGTATATTTGTAGCAATAGCCAACAATGTTTTCGTTTTATGTAAAAGCATAACCAGGGACGAGGGCTGCAAACTAGCTCTATGCTACATGCTCTATGTACACGGCATCGGTTGTCTGTGTGTAACAATGTCTAGTGTATTGTCCCACGCTCAGATTTCAAATAGTTGTATCTCGGTCAAATATTGTCCTTATTTATGCAGCTTTCTGATGATGTATAAATCTCCATTTCAAAAAACTGATCCTTATGACTGGTTTTGTGGTCCTGGGTCACATTAGATATATTAAATGTTTAGATATAACTCACAATCATTTTCTTGACTTACCGTCTTCTGGTCTGTATAGTTTGAGAAGAGTTTTAGAAAGCCATCAAGCCAGTAAGAGTTTTCCTTTGTCTTCTTCTCGTCTAGGAAATAAAAAAGTCTGACTGCTTTGGCACTGGTTAGCACTGAGCTAACTGCATTTAGTTCTACACCACCGATGGTTGTTCCCAAAAACACGCCATTATGTATTGGATATGTTATATCTGAAGAAACAATTTCATTAGCGTTGTACTTTATAATGTCTAAAATTGCATTTGACATGCACTTTCCGTTCGTTTTGGCACAGAGGTTTTCAAAAGTGTTTCCAGTCTTTATATTTTTCACTTGTCTGTCTAATTCTATAATATCATTAAAAGCTGCTTCAGTTAATATATTTTCTTCATTCAAGCCTGTGATGATCAAAGAGGCATAAGTGCCATCAGATACAAGTCGTAACTGAGAAAACTCTTCAGACTGTGGGAAATTTTCCACCACAATCGCTCTCTCCAACTTGGCAGGTCCATTGACAGGTGTAAACTGGTCTTCAATATCATGTGCCTCCCTCTCCTGAAGAAAGATGAAACCGGCTCCAAGGGCAGCAGCCACATATAAAACTAATAAAATAAACACACATGGATGTCTACCAACAACACGGCCGAGCTTTTCGAAGATCAGAGACAAAGGTCTTTCAATGCAGTCCGTTTTACACTTTGCCATCCTCCAGATACTCTTCTGCAGTTTGTGGTGAATCTCTTGCTCTTCTGCAAAGCTCCAGCAACATTATCCTTCTACAGTGACTTATTGCTGTCATAATGTACTTATACACTTTGATGAACAATAACAACTCATCTGTTACTCATTAACAAACTTCCTTGTAGGCACCTGCCCTCTGTATTACTGCCAGAAGCTGCATGTTTAACTAATGGGCAATCTTCAGTTCTAGGGGACTTTTTAGTTTTTTACCATAATTAGGATGTGGATAAATAAGCATTACTTCCCTCAGAGACATGTCAGATGCGCAGTGTTCGCCATCATAGTTAGTCTTCAGCACGTACAGCTTGAACAGCAATGCACAACATTAATAACTGTAACTGGGACAGAGATGGCAAAAGTACACACATCATTCACTCAAGTAGAAGTACAGATACTCCTGCTTAAAAATACTCTGGTAAAAGTACTGACTGCACTTTTTTACTCAAGTTAAAGTAAAGAAGTATGAGCTCTGACATGTACTTAAGGGTGCTTTCACACCTGTAGATTGATTGCTTTGTTCCGAAACAGGGGTTAAAATTATTACAGTGTTGCTTTTTATTCATGGTGCGGTTCGCTTTCACACAGCAAAGTTTCTAAACGCACCAAATGTGTTAATACAGGTCATTTGCATTTAAGCAGCCTCGACCAGAATTGAATGATTTTTGCAGAGCTGATTTTGGCAAGGTAAAAAGGGTGTTGATTTACACAACCATTGAGAATTTTTAACCAAAATATATTATAGACTTTTCATTAAGACCCTAAAGAATCATATCAACTTGTGGAAGATGGGCATCTGATGACCCCTTTAAATAAGTACACTTATTTTGATATATTTATCAATATACTAAAACACATGTAAAATAATTGATTTTAAGTTCAACTTTAGTGTGTTCTCCAAAATTACATTTGTTAATGTATTTTAGTCTAAATATATAATACATATGTACTATGTGCATTAATGCACTTAAAATGTATTTTTCTTGTAAACTTCAATACACGTTTTTACTATGCAGTATACTCCAATAAAATGTATTGTTGAAATTTTCATTACCAGCTCCTGCGCTATGAACTCAATGAAGTTTAATTTTCTACATAATATTTGACATGCAGTGTCATTTATGTAGAGTACTGTATTTGTATGTAATAGTATGTAATTCACATCTATGTACAGAATACTTTCAATACCATTATGTTGTTTTAAGTCACTTAAACACACCTTTAATTGCATTAATTGCAAGGAAAAGTATAACAAATCTATACACAATTAACTTGCCTTCAGATACATTTGATTTTAATTAGACTAGGTTACACTGCACTGTAAAAAATGACTGACATTTAGTTAGGTGAATGAGTCATGAGTAAGTCTATAGTCTTTGGTCTAACCACACAATGAATTAGAACAACTTAAACTTGAACAGAAATGGAAAGCTTGAAATAACGTAACCACAAATCTCTTTTGTTTAATGCGCATGTGCCAAAAATACTACGTCATGATGACGCACTACTTCAGCAGAGTTTGAAAAATGCGCTGGGCGCCATATTTGTGTAATCGCGATGCATGAGGGAACAAACAAGTAGAGAACAAAGGAGCACCGTGTTTGGATGATTACAGAACCAAGTAAGTATATCTTGATATAAGCTTTCTTTATTCTTAATGTAGTCTCGCCATTCGTGCGGCTTTCACCGTAACCCGGCAGTTGCTATATGGACTCGGTAAGTGAATTAATTATGTCCTATAATTTATCTATGACTGTGTTAATTTCGTCAACGAAGACGGCGACGAAAAATATTCGTTAACAAACATTCTTTCTGTGACAAAGAAGAGACGTTGACGAGCTAAAACTAATATTTGATGATAAAAAGTATGACAAAACTTATGTCGCGTCTTCGTTAACAAGACGAGACGGGACAAGAATGTTATTTGAGGACGACCGGACATTGAAAAAATGCACATACAGTAGTCCAAATGTGAGTATCTCACGTAAATTATGTAAATTATGGCTTAAGTGAACGTAAACAGGTGGGTAAAAACTGAATGTGTGTCAGTATTACATGCATGCCTTCCATCTTACAAGGACAGCATTCCTGATAAAATATCAATCTGTCATTAATGTTAACCTAAAGATGTAAAATAAATGCCTACATGTTAATTAAACTTACTGTATCTAAAAAATGAGTTTAATTTGTATAGCGTATGTCTTATTGTGCCTCTTTTTAAAAAATTATTATATATATATATATATATATATATAAATTGACAACTATAATTATAATAATTATATAATAATAAGTAATAGTACAAGTACTCCTTTTTCCATACTGTTAAAGGGATAGTTCACCCAAAAAAGAAAATTGTCATAATTTATTCAAGTTTTCCCAAATTTAATCCTTGATTCAAATTTATCATAAGCTTTGAATTTGAAAGAATTAATGATTAATAGCTACCAAAATAAATGTTAGTAACTGCAGTTTGATTAAAAGTAATGGCTAAAATCTGACAAAAATGCAATGACTTTTTGTAGACTAAAACTAGACTAATGTGACGGAATGTGATCATGAGTGTGGACCAAGAAATTTGGCTGCTGAACATACTGTGTTTTATTGTAAATAAACAATTTAAAAATTAAATTTAACGTTACTGAACGTAATTCAAAGATCCGATCTTGTGTCGGCACCAATAGCCTTGGGGACAATGCGCCGACACATGGTGCAGTTGCGCCTCGGGTCCCCCGAGTCTCGCCTCGTTGACCTTTCCCGATCCCACTCCCCCTCTCTCTCTCTCACACTCACTTTCTGTCTCATCTCCACTGTCCTATCAAAGAAAAATGGAAATGATTTTGCATTTGAACAGCGAGATGTTTCGTTACAGCTTGGGTTTGTAATATGTAATATTTTTGTACTTATCTGGAGTTATTCATTCATTTTGCAGGATCAGTACAGATTTGTTACTGGAGATAGAGTGTGGAAACACAGACCAGTACTGAAGAGGTGATGTTAGTTTTGTAATGAATTGTTGCCCAGTCAGCTCACCCTGATCACACATTACCAGCTAAAAGTGCAATTAAGTCACTATACCTATGGATTTTAAATGATTTGAATATATTCCCACCTGTGCATTTACAGATCCCCCGCTAATAATCATATATTTTACAGGTAACAAACCCAAGGAAGGGGGCTTCAGCTTTGTTGTGTCAGCCATGGTAAATACAGGAACATTCTTCATGAAAATGTGTGAGAGAAGCTTACAAGGCAAGATGAGAAAAAATGTAAGTACCTTTCTTAATTTTCATGAATTTTGAGATATTTATCTATATTTGGGTAATTGATAGTTATGTTTTATTCCATGTAAAGTAGAAATAAAAAAAGTTTGTATGACTGTTATCTATTTTTAAAGCCTAGTGTCAGTGAAGATGGTGTGGTCAGGAAGTCTGGTGTTTGTGGGAAATGTGAAGGAACATCTTCCAGCATTCTGCTATGATGTTGCCCTGATGATTGAGGTAATTCACCTCTTAGGTGATTCAGATGTGGTCACAAGTTTACATACACCTTGCAGAATAAACTGCTTCATCAGAGCAGAAATTGCTTTTTTTTTTTTTTTTTTTTTTTTTGTGATTCTACCCCTCTACCCTCTTACTGCTTATTATTAACATTAACATAACTTTGGACTGTAACTGTCTATTGCTTTCACTCAACTGAACCATTTATAATAACTGAATATGTTTTATAATAATTGTTCTTCTGTGTTTTTTTTTTTTCTTTCCTAAAGGAATTTTTTTCTGACTTCCCTGCCTCTTTGGAATATTTGGATGGTGTTCTGACATTTATGACATTTTAAGTTTACTGCCGATAGAGAGCTTCTGGGACATTGACAAGACAGCACTTCCCAGCAAGTTCATCTGGAGTTCTTTTTTTTTTCAGATCTTTTTTTAATTAATTAATTAATTAATTTAGTCAAACTTGCATTCAAGATTTTAGAATAAAACTTTCAGTCCTGTTTAATGTTGGTGCTAGTAAAGGTTTGAGAACTTATGGCCTGGTTTCACAGACAGGGTTTAGACTAAGCCAGGATTAGGCCATAGTTCAATAAGTCATTTTCATTAACATGCCTTAGAAAAAACATTACTGGGGTGCATCTTGAAAGAAAAAACAAACGCACTGATATTTTTAAAGATCAGTCTGTGCAAAGTTTCTTTCAGTTGAAACAGCATAGAATTACATTTTAGTCTGGGACTAGGCTTAAGCCTTGTCTGTGAAACCGGGGGTACAATACAGTTTGGTAATTTTTTCTTTTTTTTTTGTATTAAGTATGTGTGCGTGTGTGTGTGTGCGCGTGTGCGTGTGTGTGTGTGTGTTAGTAATCTACAGTAGTCAACATTTGAAGTGGATCAAAAGCTTTCATCAAAGTTGTCCTAAAACTAAATCAATACCTTGACTTCATTGTCAGAGATATATGACATTTAAGTACACTGAAATGACATTAAAATATATTTTAGTTCACATTAAATACTTATTCAGAAGTACGTATTTACCATATTTCAAAGTACACATAAAATATACTTAAGTCCCAATTAAGTGTTTCAAAAATATCACTCAAAAGATCAACTAATTGCATTTAATGTAATTTTGAACTGTAATATATTTGAAATCAATGAAAAATAATATGCATTTAGGTGGTCGAAAACATTACATTTAATTCACACTAAAGTGTATTGTTAACTGACATAGTAGTACACTTTAATCATATTTTAAAGACACTAGAAGCAATTACGAAAGTACATTTAAAGATGTACTAAAAAGTCCCACTTAAGTGGTTCGAAAAAGTCACTCCAAAGTTCTGCTTAGTGCTTTTAATATAACTTTAAAATGTGATACATTTTAAATTAATTACAAATACAACATACTTAAGCAGCGAAAACATTACATTTAATTTGCACTTCTGTGTGTTCTTTTAAAGTATATTAATTCAGCAATAAGTACACTTTATAAAAGTATACTTAAGTGCACTTCTTTTTCACAAGGGTCTACATCTCACTTAGTGTGCGTTTACTTTTTTTCCACTAATTTTCTTGTACCTGTCCCTTTTCTCATCAGCCATCTACTGTTATGAACAGAACTGTCTCCACCTTCTTGCAAAACAACCACCTCATTGTATTCTGTTTGCAAAAACATAACTTTATCTTAGTTAAATTTAAAGTATCACGTTATGACCATGTGTTGTTTTATCGTAAAATTACTTAAATAATATAGATTTAGTAAAACTATATTTTCTAAATTGCCTAAATGACAAAAATAATACAGTAATAAGTACATTATGACAATACCTTTACATAAAAATTCTTACTCTGAACATGTTATTGCTTTATCATGAGTCATATTTGGTAACACTTTAGATTACAGTTCCGTCATTAGTGATTAACTACACAAGAACAAATAACTAATGCACTATTAACGTTCTAGTAACTACTACTGACTAATAAGAAATTCTGCTTAACGAATCAGTAAGTAACAGTGCTCAGGTGAAAGTCGTAGTTCACTATTAGCTAATCAGTAACTACTATTTTTTCATATCTCTGAATGATGCAAAATGTATAATTAATTCTGAAGTAAAGGTCATGGTAACCCACTAGTAATGACTTGGGTAATACCAAATACTTCAGAAGGAATTACTAATTATTTGGATCCGTATTCTAAAGTGAAGATCATGATAACTCTCTAGTAATGACTGAAATCATTGTAAGCTATTGAGGTATATGTAAGGTTTTGGAGAGTAATGACTCAAGTGTTACTACATCCTTCAGAAGGAATTACTAATTATTTGGATCAGTATTCTAAAGTGAAGATCATGGTAACTGTTACGTCCCAGATGTAAAAAGTCTAGGGTAAAGGAGTAACAGAGAAAAGTAAAAATAAAATTGGTTGGGGTGAGTGCATACCAGTCCCCTACCCCACACGACAGACACATTAAATTCCAAATTAAAAGGTATTTTATTGACAAATGTATAGTTGACAAAGTAAAAAACTGGAAGCAAAATAGATTTCAGGAGGGGGCAAGGCCAAAACAACAAACAAAAGGACAAAAGTAAAACTGTCTAAACTGACAACATAAAAGAAAATTAATAACAGAAATGTACACTAACTCCCTAACTAAACCAAAAACAGGAGAAAAAGGTTTACAGAAATAAAATGGCGCCCACCTCCCTACAGTTCCCAACACACAGGAACACAAACACTTGATCAAAAAGGCTACAATAAGCCGTAACTTGTATGTTCTACACAAGACCAATATCTGTGACACAATAAACACAGCAACACGAGACAGGCAAGGGGAACAGCACTCTGTAAGGCAAGCTTCAATGTGGCTGGCACGTTGAGCAAACTTTGTTTGCAGCCTCAGCCCAGTAACGAGCGGCAGGTGTGAGTGAACACCTCCCTCTCCTCCACACCTGGTTGAGCAGCAGGTAGCATACACAAAAACAAAGAGAGAGAAAGAGAGAGAGAAAAAAAGCACACCACAGCACACAGCATCCAACATTATATAAAGAACCACGGAATGTAACAGTAACCCACTAGTAACGAAGCCATCGGAAGTATGACTACCCAGAACCTTACAAAAACCTCAATAGTTTTTAATGACTTCAGTCATTACTAAGAAGTTATCATGATCTTCACTTTAGAATACGGATCCAAATAATTAGTACTTCCTTCTGAAGTATTTGATAATACCCCAGTCGTTACTAGTGGGTTACCATGATCTTCACTTTAGAATTACTTATACATTATGCATTATTTACATTAATTATGAACCTGTATATAGTAGTTCTTAGTAGTTCTCTGGGAGATATTAAAAAAAGTAGTTACTGATTAGCTAATAGTGAACTACCATGATCAACTGAGTGCTATGACTTGCTGATTCGTTAATCAGAGTTTCTTGTTAGTTAATAATAGTTACTAGAATGTTAATAGTGCATTAGTCATTTGTTCCTGTTTAGTTATTCATTAATGATGGAACTGTATTCTAAAGTGTTACCTCATATTTTTCTCTTATTAAAATTATCCCTGTTTTTTAGCGGATTGATTACAACCTGTTTTAATTCACAACCATAGTTTTACTACAAATTTCATGGTTGGACTATGGTTAGTTAATTTGTGATTACCATGGTTTAACCTATAGTAACCATGATTTTTAGATTGAATTTTTGTAAGGGTTGTGTTATTATCTGCTCTGGCTCCCCCTAAACGTATTATGAAACGATCTCTTATAACATTTGTTTGCTAAATTACTACTGTACCAGTACTTACATAGAAAACTATACAAAGTAGCCAGAAAGAAATGCTCATTTTTAAGAAATACGTCAGATGGATTTGGAGGCTTTTGCATCTGAACTCTTAATATATATTAAAATAGTGAAAATTCACAGTTTAGTGCAGAAAAACAGTGATTTATTGCAGCAAGCAGAAATGACTGTGTCTTTCTTTCATGTTAAGAACACGCTGCAGAGGTGCTTTCTCTTAACACCAAAACAGTTAACCTATCAAAATAAACCACGTAACATTTATAATAATGACGGAGAGCAAGAGAACAATGCTGTCTGAATTAGCTGCTTACTTAAATGGCCTTGCTCGTCTCAATCTGCTCAATCTTTTACATCATGTACAGTGACTAAAATAATTCTTTTACAACAGTAAAGTGACTTTTACTTGTGATACTTGACTGTTGTGTTTCTATTCTCAATACCTCATTTTAAACCCGTTTTTCTCAAAATTCTATTCCTGAAAATCACAGTGATCAGCCAACTTCAGATAGCCATAACTTCTGTTCCATTCAAGCTATAGACAAAATAAACAGTTTTGGAAAGGGCTTACCGAGATTTAATTGAAGGGAGGCAATATGTACTCTGTGAGATTAGGCATACCTGAATTGAAGAGTGTCCCATATCCACATACATTGGGCTAAATGGATGAAAATGGTCTCAATTTACACAAAACACCTTAAGTTTAAACACACAGGTGGAATAATTCATAATTATTTTTGTACTTGTTCACAATCCATAGTGTTAATCAGCATATTTGTGATATATGCCTTAAATTGATTTGTAGGACACTTTTTAACTTTATGAATGGCAATATTTTCCTAACCTTACTAAATGTATGTGTTATCATTTACATCAAATTCTTACATTTTATCAATACATTCAGTTAGAATAATTAGACTCTGTATGGTTGTTACCATTCAAATAAAATCAGTATCAACAAACTCCATCATTCCACTGCAGAGAAAACAATGAAGCTGCATCGAAAGTGCCATTTAGATATATTTACTCAGACTGTTTAATGAACATAAGAGGTAAAATTCCCTTTCACTTGCCCCTTCACAAAATCCACTTGTCCCAGACAAGTGGACAAGCCTTAATGTTGAACCCTGAGTTGCATGTAAATTGAGTTCCTAAGGGAGAATGTGAATGCAACTAGTAATGGAACTGACAACCAGTAATATATATAGTGGTAGACAATCAGGGCCAGCAAAGTCTTCTCTGCCGGCCTAAACACTATCAGAATCACTGACTTAGTTCTAATATATTTTTCCAAGGATGTGTATTACAGTTTTTCTCGATTGCTAAAACACTATAAGTAGTCTTTTGAACTAAAATTTCAAAACCATAATGCCATTTTTCAAAAAGCACACCCATTTTCCTAAACTATAAACACTACTCCCCTGCTTTAACACATGAGTCAGATTTGGTGAACTGTTACTGCAAAACTCTACACACAAATCCCTACATTTCTCAGTGCTTACATCATGTGGTCATTTAGAAAGCACTAGCATTCAATATTGTTCACTCAAGTCTGCAAAGTTTGAGCTCAATTAGTACACAATTACCCAAGTGGAAACACTAGGAGTCAAAATTTATCACACACCAATCAGAAGCTTTGATTTAGATAAAAGGGCCAAAGTCAGTTTACAGTTTGGTGCTTTTCTCAGATCAGAAATGAAATTCTCAAAACTACTTGTTCAACCTCCACATCATGTAATCACTTGTGCACATCATAAAATGTTTCTAATTTTTTTTTTTAACAAGTTGTGTTTGCTTTGGTACGTTCATGTAACTGATTATGCAATGGATTTGTCTGCTTTTTCCTACATTTTCAGTCCCTATTGTCATGTTGCTATAGTCTTACCCCTCAAAACATCAAGTCATTAGCTCATCGTATATGTCTTTGCAGGAAATGCTAAACTTTTTATCTAGTTGTCATAAACGGTCAAGCATATTCTACACATTTCTATTAGACTTTTTGTATATTTGCCATAAATTGTTAAAGTGAATACTGACTTTCACCAGAGACTACAGATCAACCAATGATAAAGCAGTTCTTTGAAATAGCTCAAAGGTACATCTCAACATCTCATGAACCTTCAGTTGGAAAGCATATATAGACAGAGGACAACACAACACAGTTACAAATTCTGACAGTGCACTTTCTAATGTATATTTCCGCCTTTGCCCATATTTACTTTTTTTCTTTCCTATTGCACAATGACTTTGTAATGTATTTATATGTTATTTTATTTTGTTATATATATATATATATATATATATATATATATATAAATTTTTTTTTTTTTTTTTTTTTTTTTTTGTCAGACCACTAGTAAAAGTGTAACTGTGAATACTATCTGCTCTTTTTCAATCAATATCCCGCATACAGTAATATGCAATTTCGAAGACAAAGAGTATAAGGTGAAGAATGACGACAACAACATGGAAGAGAAATAGGAAGGGCAAGAAAACAAGCAGTCTTATATATTTTAGTTGATGCGTGCCATGCAAGGGGATTTTACCTCTGCTGCTTGTCCATGCCCAATTTAGTCTGTGATGTTGAGGAGGTTGTTTGGCCTGTCCCAGACCAAAGACAGGGTGCTGGGGCAGAACAATTATTTTTGTTGTTGTTTGCTGTTCTACAGTACAATAAATTAAGGATTACAGTTTTTCTCAATTGCTAAAACACTATAACTAGTCTTTTGAACTAAAATTTCAAAACCATAATGCCATTTTTCAAAAAGCACACCCATTTCCCTGAACTATAAACACTATCCCCCTGCTTTAACACATGAGTCAGATTTGGTGAACTGTTACTGCAAAACTCTACACACAAATCCCTACATTTCTCAGTGCTTACACCATGTGATCATTTAGAAAGCACTAGCATTCAATATTGTTCACTCGAGTCTGCAAAGTTTGAGCTCAATTAGCACACAATTACCCAAGTGGAAACACTAGGAGTCAAAATCTATCACACACCAATCAGAACCTTCGATGGAGATAAAAGTGCCAAAGTCAGCTTAGTTTGGTGCATTTCTCAGATCAGAAATGAAATTCTCAAAACTACTTGTTCAACCTCCACATCATCTAGTCACTTGTGCACATTGTGCAATTTTTTTTTTTTTTAACAAGTTGCGTTTGCTTTGGTATATTCATGCAGCTGATTATGCAACTGATTTGTCTGCGGTTTTCATGTTGTTGCTATAGTCTTTCCCCTCAAAACATCAAGTCATTAGCTCATTGTATATGTCTTTGCAGTAAATGCTACATTTTTGATCTAGCTGTCAAGCATATTCTACACATTTCTATTAGACTTTTTGTAAATTTGCCATGAATTGTTCAAGTGAAAACTGACTTTCACTAATGTAGAGACTACAGATCAACCGATGATAAAGCAGTTCTCTGTAATAGCTCAAAGGTACATCTCAACATCTCATGAACCTTCAGTTGGGAAGCATATATAGACAGAGGACAACACAAGAGTTACAAATTCTGGACTTTCTAATTTATATTTCGGCCTTTGCCCATATTTCTCTTTTCTATTTCACAATGACTTTGTAATGTATTTATATTTTATTTCTTTTTTTTTATGTTGATTTTTTTTTTTGTCAGACCACTAGTAAAAGTGTAACTGTGTATCCTATCTGGTCTTTTTCAATCAATATCCCGCATACAGTAATATGCAATTTCGAAGACAAAGAATAGGAGGTGAAAGAGGAAGAGGAGGAGAAGAAGGAGGAGGACGACGACAACAACATGGAAGAGAAATAGGAAGGGCAAGGGCAAGAAAACAAGCAGTCTTCTATATTTTAGCTGATGCGTGCCAGGGTTATAACCAATTAGAGTGTGATGTTGAGGAGGTTGTTTGGCCTGTCCCAGACCAAAGACATGGATGCTGGGGTAGAATAATTATTTTTGTTGTTGTTTGCTGTTTTGTGCTGTACTCTACAGTACAATAAATTAAGGATTAAAACACTTGCAAATGCATACATTTGTTGTGTTCATCGTGTTAATTTAAAAAAAAAAATTTCCCCAAGCAACACTTATTACCAGTTTTCGTAGTATTGTTTTGAATTGATCTCATCAGTGTGTAAAACTGTGTTATAGTGTGTGTGTTTTTGAGGGTTTGTGTGTCATGTCTGAGAGCAAAGTTTGTTTTTTCAGCAAGATTGAGCGGTTTTGAGTGGAGAGCTTCATTTTGACCTGAATATAGTAAGTTTAGGGAATTGAGTTAGAAGTTACGGATTTGTGTTTAGAGTTCCGCAAAAGCGAGGCATAATTTCAAGAAATGTGTTTAAGCAATTGAGAAAAACTGTAAATTACTTCCAATAGTCAGTTCTCTTCATTCCATTGCTTTTCTCTTGGATGTGCTGCTTCCAGTAGTGTATGTTTATGTTAGAGCTTTTATCCAATCATATTTCAGCAATCATGTTGCCAGGGTCAAAGGAAAACCACTAGATTATGGTAGGTTAATTTTCATTTTTGACTTTTTAGATTGCTTTATGTGTTGTATGATGATGTTATTTGCAAGATATAAAGCCACGTTTAAGTTTCCGTAAGAATATCTCAGTTTCCGAGTCAAGCTTTTTTTTGTGTTGCATTATTGGAATATTTCTGTTCCCTTTCGAGGAACTCGAACTGCGTCCTCTAGGGGTCGCTATGGGGAACGCCATCTCCGTGACCCGTGTCTGAAGCCTACGTACAAAAATGACGACGGTGTTGGCCGGCAACAGCCTATGACGTCACTTCCGGCACAACCACAGTATAAAAGGACACCGCTGAGTGCATGTTCCCTCACTGAAGGTTTTAAGGTCGGCTTGCGTGTGATGATGTGTGGTAAAGAGCAAGCACTTTCTGCATACTTCAGCATACTTTTTTTTTTATTGCACTCATTGCGAGAGGCAAGCACGCTCTGATACCCGCAGGTTTCATATGGCTCATGGGCTGTGCATTTATGGTAAGGAATAAGTGAAAATCAGCTCTCGAGGGAGTTGAATGCAATCGTTGCATTCATTGCTTGTTTCTTGTGCCTGCTTTCACAAGCTCACGGGTTGTGTGTGTGTGGTGAAGAGCATCGCGTCCAGCTCTCGAGGGAACTGGATGCAGAGTATGTGAGCGAAGCGCGGCGTGGAGTGGCGTGATTTTGAACGGAGCGAGGAGCAGGTTTTTAAAAGCCGGAGCGTCGTGGTTTTCACTCGCTCTAAGAGCGCTCCACTATCGCGCTCCATCACGAGTATAATTTATGCCAACGGCCCGTTATATAACTGCATATTTAGCAAGAACTCACATGTTAAACGTAGTCAGCTAACTTGATATAGATTGATCACTGAGATCAGAAAGAATGTGAAGAATATAATGACAGCAATATACATGAACGGGAGGTTTAAGAGGATAGTTTTCGAGGAATTTGTTTGCTCCTAGATACTGAATATTTTCAGATGAAAGCATGATTTAAACAGGTATAACACTTATTTACACATGCAGTTGCTACCTCAATAATGGATTCAATCAAATGTAATCTTACTGCACTGCTTCTGTATCCGATTTCGACTGAGCAGAAATCTGTAGGAAATGCAGCGATCCGTAGATACAATAACTGACAAAAATGAACTGTTATTTAAATCCTTTACAAACTAAATTTGCATTGAAAATAGCAGATGATACTTTTTAATGCTGACAACCACGTAATAAGCTGGATAGGAATGTGGTAGGATAATAGTTTGCACACTAGTGGTCGAATAAGCCACACAAACTTCTCTCCTACTATTTTATTGTTTTGTTTTATTGTAATTAGGGGTGTCGCAATATACCGGTTTTCACGATAATCGTGATATTCAAATCATGAAATATCGACATCGTGTTAATTTAGGGTTCGACGATATACCGGTATTGGCAATAACCACAATATTTAAAATAAATAGGACTCTAATGATGACACGGCACGTAAATGTACAGCGCCAGTACCTGGTTGACCTTCCAGGTGGCAGTAATGCGCCTTGCTGCATTTGACACCCGTCAAACAAGAAAATGCGCAGCTACTGTCATGTCATCGGAGCAGGAGAGTGAGAGGCTCTGTCCACACCCGAAAAAGTAAGCTCGCCAGTATGGGAGTTTATCGGTTTCAAAGAAAACAGCTCCTTAGACAGCCCAATCTGCAGAAAGTGTCAGGCTACAGTCAGTGCGAAGGGGGGCAACACCACCAACCTTTTTACCCACCTCCGTGTCCATCACCCTCTGGATTACGCCATTTTACAGAAAGTAAGTTGCTATTATTTTACTAGTTATAGAATTGGAAATGTTCCATTAACCTGTTAACAGCAGTTTTCGGTGTTCACATACTTAAATTAACGGTGATTCTTATAATAAGTATCACGGTTTCTTTATTCGTTTTGTTTCTGTATTTGTATTTGCAATCAAGTCACGGCCAATACGGCCTGTGCCTCACACTTGATTTCTTTGTTCAAATCTATTACATGACTAAAAATGATTTATAAACGCTGAGTGACCACATTTCTACTTTAAGTTGAACATCTGCGGTGGCGCCGGCGCAACCATAGGTTAAATAGCTTAAAATAACATTACGTGTACATTAGTTAATACGTATCAGTTTTGATGTTAATGTTTATTTATTGTACTGTTGAACTTTACAGTATTTTCTGTTTTGTTATTTCATAGGGAGCTTTCAAGAAGAGAGAGCAAGCCAGAGCCTCAGGTCAGCTAACAATTTTTGAGTCTGTGGAAAGGAAAAGGAAAGCAGACATGACTAGTGCATGTGAAGACACAGCTATCACTAAGTCACTAGCCTACTTCATAGCAAAGGACATGATGCCCTTTAGAATAGTAGAGAGGCCAGGATTTAATGCACTGATGAAAACAGTTGCTCCAAAATACAAAATCCCAAGAAGACAGCATTTTTCTGAAAAAGAAATCCCAAACATGTACATAAAATTAAAAGAAGACATTGCCAACTCTTTGTCTGAAGCTAAACACTTTGCATTTACAACTGATCTCTGGACCAGTAACACTGGTCACCCCTATATGAGCTTAACAGTTCATTTTATCACACCAGCATGGGAAGTGAAAGCTGCATGTCTAGAGACTGCATATTTACCTGATGACCACACCAGTGACAACATCAAAGAGACATTCGAAAACCTAATTAAAGAGTGGGGAATTCAGCAATCAGCAGTGGAGTGTGTCACTACTGACAATGGCACAAATATGAAGGCTGCATTTAAATCCCTTCTTCCATCCAGCTGGCTCAGCTGCTTCGGACATAATTTAAATCTTGCACTTGGAAAGGCCATGAAGATTGACCAAGTGGATGTTGCAGTGAGGGCTTGCAGGAGTGTTGTCCAAGGATTCAACCACTCATGGAAGAGGAGAAGAGAGCTAGCGAAAAAGCAAGCAGAACTTAATCTTCCTCAACATACCTTGATCCAAGACGTTGTAACTAGATGGGGGTCTACATACGACATGATTTCTAGGTAGGTCTGAATTTCTTGTGCATGACAGTGTTCTGCTGATTTAACGATTCTGTCATTGTCAACTCTCAGCATAAACTTTCTTATCAAATATAAATGATTGTGTAGATTAGGAACTTTTTTTCTTCACCTTAGTAATTTTACCTAATATAATGTTTGCAGATTTGTCGAACAACATGCTGCAGTGACAGCAACTCTCATGGCTGACAGGAATACCAGGCATCTTGTGCTAAGGGGGTCATACATCTCTACACTTGAGGACATGTGTAAGGTGCTGAAGCCACTCAGATCCTTTACAGATTCCCTGGCTGCAGAGACCTGTATTACAATCTCATCCCTGAGACCTGCCCTTCAACATCTGACTGAAACCATCCTGGCAGAAAAGGATGATGACAGCAACCTGGTGAGGGGCATGAAACATGCAATCTGCAAGAACTTACAAGAGCGGTATGAGGATTCTGATATGGCTAATGGTGAGTAGGCTGGTACTACAAATGTCTCCAGTCTCACTTTATTCATAGTTTTATATCATTACTACTCATTATTACTGAATGTGTTTTATTAGCTGCATTAATAATTAATTTTCTATTTGGTTCATCTACAGTGATTGACATGGCCTGCGTACTTGACCCCCGCTTCAAGTTGAACTTCATGGAGGAGGCAGATTCAATCAAAAGACAGCTGGAACAGCAGCTCATGCAGCATACTGCCGATGAAGGTAGCACTTGTACTCTGTCACAGGTGTCTTCTGCCAGAGGAGAATGTGAAGATGAGGGAACCAGTGCCTCTGTCCCTGAGCCCCCAAAAGGCTTGGTTGGAATTCTCAAAATGATAACAATGAAAAAACAGGAGAACAAACAATCAGCAGGCATGATGAAGTCTACACTAGCCTTTCAAGAAATTTCTGCATACACAACTTTGCCCACTATTTCTGTGGATAAAAACCCACTGCAGTGGTGGAAAGAGAATGAGCAGGAGTTTCCAAGGTTGGCAAAAGTGGCACAAAAGATCCTTTGCATTCCCGCCACCAGTGTTGCATCAGACTTTTCAGCTCTTCAGGAAACATTCAGACAGTGTTTCGCTCCATTTTGAAACCAGATAAACTTAACATGCTTGTCTTCCTTCACAAAAATTTGCCATAGATTAAAAATTCAAGATGTGAAAATGCATTTCCCCTGTATTTCTAAGTATTGTTATGTTTGTTGGATAAAAAAGAAAAACAAAATAAATAAAGTAAAAATTTACTGACTGACTGAAGTTTTTTATAAATATCGCAATATATCGATATCGTGATATTTTTTTACGGCAATAACCGTGGTGTGAAAAATTGAATATTGTGACAGCCCTAATTGTAATATATGTTATGTGATATTTCAAAACATACTGAAATAGTTTAGCCATAAATTTCCTCTGAGCGAAGGTGGAGCGGTGTTTCTGATCAGCTGAGCGAGGAGTGGAGTGGGAAATGATGAACGCTGATCGCGTCTGATTGTTTGCACAGCCCTAGTGCTGGCTAAGACCCTTGTTTGGTGTTCTTAATAGCAGCTTCCTGGAGCCTGCCGAGATGGTGCTCTCTTCCCTTATCGTGTTTATAGTTTAACAGCCCACTGCTAGTGGTCTCGGCAGTTGCATGGTCCCCTTTCCTAGAGCCAGCTATCTGAGGATAGCCATGTGCTAGCTCGGCGGATGCTCCCCTTCCTAGGGTTTCTAAGTAGCGGTCTCTTTGAGCTCTTACCCAGATACCGCTGTCTCCCCTGCTAGAGTTATAAGTAGACAGTCCACACTTTGTGGTCAGGTTAGTCTCAGCTGGTTCCCTTCTAGGCACATTGACTATCTAAAATACCCTTTTGCTAACTCTGTGATTGCTCCCCTTCTTAGGGTTTTTAAGCAGCAGTCTCCAGCAGCATCCATTCTGAAATCCCGTATGTTAGGGATTCACACGCTTATGGCCCGTACCCTTCTTGAGTTGGTTCAGACCCCGGCCACCTTGAGTCCCACTCCTTGTGAGCATCTGCCAGGCTAAGTCCCAAGTAAGGGACTACAGGCTGCTTCCTTAAGCTTAAGGGAGTTGGTACTTAGTGCTCACCTCTATGATGGCATGCACTCCCCTCAGCATGGCAGCGTGGGTATACTGTTCCCCATAGCGACCTCTAGAGGATGCAGTTCGAGTTCCTCGAAAGGGAATGTCTCAGGTTACGTATGTAATCCTGGTTCCCTGAATAGGGAACGTTACACTGCGTCCTCTAGTCTCGTTGGCATGCTTCGGACGTAAAGCTTCAGACGAAGAAGCAAATGTTGTGTTCTACTGGTGTCCTTTTATACTGTGGTTGCACCGTAGTGACGTCATAGGCTGTCACCGGCCAGCACCGTTGTCATTTTTGTATGTAGGCTTCAGACACGGGTCACGGAGATGGCGTTCCCCATAGCGACCACTGGAGGACGCAGTGTCTCATTCCCTTCTCAGGGAACCAGGGTTATATACGTAACCTGAGATGTTTTAAACCATGAACGCGAGCCAATGAATATCACACAAGCAAAGTGCAAACCTAGTTAAGCAGGTGAGCATCTTAACCTCATTCATTAAACAGAAAGTGAAAGTAAAAACACTGACAGCGTTTTCTAATGCTGCATTAATGGTGCATATTCTCTCGTATATTAAAAAACACGAGAACGTATTTTGCGTTAAACAGGTTGTTTTTGAAAATCGGTGCATGAAATAAAGCTGCTCTTAATTTGCAACACAATATGACAAGATAGGACTAGGAACTCGTGATGGACGCTTTGAGGCACGGCTTCATGAATCTTCGAAACTTTTGTGAATCAATTGCCAAAGTCACATGATTTCAATGCAAGCTCTCCATAAAACAAACAAAACAGGCACTGCAAATTAATATAAAATGTTTCAAAAAACACATATTATACAGACATTTAATATTTAATTGTATTTTATTATTATTATTATTGTATTTCACATACTATATTTTCAATAAAACATTTACAATGGGTTTTTAAAAACTGTTTTTATACACATTTTGGCCTAAGTTTTTGTTGCATTTACACACTTTTGACCAGTAGGCGTCATTAGCATGTGGTGTTTCAAATGCTTAGAAAAAGCGAATAATTTTGCGAAGCAGTTGGTTCAATTAATTTGAAGCTTCGAAAAGGTTTGTTTCTCCCATCACTACTAGGAACTTTGAACTACACAAAACTAAGAAAACCTAAACAGGCTCCGTAATGTGCTATCCCTAGGAGAGAGATAAAAACAGCAACACTCAGCTATGAATGATGGTTTTAGTTTCCATATTTCCTTAACCAAACACACCTGATTCAGATCATCAGCTCATTGGTAGAGACTGTAAGACAGTGGTTCCCAACCATGTTCCTGGACGCCCTCCAACACTGCATATTTTGCATCTCCCCTTTGTCTGACACACCCATTTCAGGTCTTGGAATTTCTACTAATGAGCTGATGATCTGAATCAGGTGTGTTTGATTAAGGAGACATGGAAAACATGCAGTGCTGGGGGTCCTCCAGGAATGTGGTTGGGAACCACTGTAATAGGCTATTTGTTTATTTTAATAGTAAAACCATGCTTAATTTTTGTATGGGAACTTGTAAAAGTAGCCAGCTTACATACTATTTCACAGTTACAGTAATTGTGTATTTCGTCATCTTATTTAGGCTAAAAAAAAAAAAAAAAGGGAACTGGCTGTGACATCCCTGCTGAAAAAACAAACAAAAAAAAACAGCTAAACCCTAGGCTGGTTGGCTGGTCTTAGCTGGTTTAATCTGGAAATAGCTGGTTTTAGCTGGTCTCCCTGCCTGGCCAGGCTGGTCAGGCTGACCAGCTAAGACAAGCCTGGCCAGCTAATGAAGCCAAAACCCCTCTAAAACCAGCCTACTGACCGACTATGACCAGCTAAGGCCAGGCTGGATGACCAGCTAAAACCAGCCAACCAGCTTAGGCTGGTTTTAACTGTTTTTTTTTTTCAGCAGGGATGTCCCAGACAGTTTCGTCACTTAAGTTGTTGCGGTTCTCTAAACAGTGCACATTTGCAGCTTGTTTGGATTTGCAAATTTTTTTATTATTTGTGTTGTGAGTATTTGCAGTGCATTTCTATTTTCGCAACACATTTCTGTATTTGGTTGTGTTGTGATGTTTTCTTAATTTGCAGGTGTTTTTTTTTTTTTATTTGCAGCGCTTTGAGCTGTCTCTGTCACCTTAGTTGGCAGCATTTAATTGTGCATTCAAACTGTTCATTTAGTTCAGTGGTTCTCAATCCTGGTCCTGGGGGCCCCCTGCTCTGCACATTTTGCATGTCTCCCTTATTTAACACACCTGATTGAGATCATCAGCTCATTAGGAGAGAGATCCATGAACTGAACTGACGAGCTGATGATCTCAGTCAGGTGTGTAAAATAAGGGAGACATGCATAATGTGCAGAGCAGGGGGCCCCCAGGACCAGGATTGAGAACCACTGATTTAGTTAAAACTCACAGATTTTGGCAAACCTTTCTACGGTAACGAAAGAAGAGGACTTGCTTCATGTGGTCATCGGACATTCTGCTTCCACAGAATAGTAGTTCCACATAGATCTCAGTTTGCTAAATGATTTCAGTTATTTCAAAGGTCAGACTCCTTACAGGGAAATAACCAAAAGCTAAAACAACAACTGAGCAAAATTACATATTTTAAACAACAGGATACAAATGACAAATGATATCCATATTTTTAAAAATTCTGTTTTATGTATGTATGTACATATGTACATACTCTCTTTCTCCCCATACAGATGCACACACATACAGTACAATACTATGGACACACACCCACACAGAAACGTGTTGTTAGCATTGCTCTGGTGATATTGGCAGCAAAATAGTTCAGCAAATTAAAAAGCTCTTTGGTTTTTCTAATTGTGATGATTTTGGCTCACATTTAACAAAAACCCACCAATTCACTATCTCAGCAAATTAGAATACTTCATAAGACCAATAAAAAACATTTTAGTGAATTGTTGGCCTTCTGGAAAGAAGATATTAATTTACTGTATATGTACTCAATACTTGGTAGGGGCTCCTTTTGCTTTAATTAATGCCTCAATTCGGCATGGCATGGAGGTGATCAGTCTGTGGCACTGTTGAGGTGGTATGGAAGCCCAGGTTTCTTTGACAGTGGCCTTCAGCTCATCTGCATTTTTTGGTCTCTTGTTTCTCATTTTCCTCTTGGCAATACCCCATAGATTCTCTATGGGGTTCAGGTCTGGTGAGTTTGCTGGCCAGTCAAGCACACCAACACCATGGTTATTTAATCAACTTTTGGTGCTTTTGGCAGTGTGGGCAGGTGCCAAATCCTGCTGGAAAATGAAATCAGTATCTTTAAAAAGCTGGTCAGCAGAAGGAAGCATGAAGTGCTCTAACGGGTAAACGGGTACAGTGACTTTGGTTTTCAAAAAACACAGTGGACCAACACCAGCAGATGACACTGCACCCCAAATCATCACAGACTGTGAAAACTTAACACTGGACTTCAAGCAACTTGGGCTATGAGCTTCTCCACCCTTCCTCCAGACTCTAGGACCTTGGCTTCCAAATGAAATAAAAAAACTGGCTCTCATCTGAAAAGAGGACTTTAGACCACTGGGCAACAGTCCATTTTAGCCCAGGTAAGACGCCTCTGACATTGTCTGTGGTTCAGGAGTGGCTTAACAAGAGGAATACGACAACTGTAGCCAAATTCCTTGACACGTCTGTGTGTGGTGGCTCTTGATGCCTCAGACCATTCCTTGTGAAGTTCACCAAAACTCTTTAATCGATTTTGCTTGACAAGCCTCTCAACGCTGCGGTTCTCTCGATTGGTTGTGCATCTTTTTCTTCCACACTTTTTCCTCCCACTCAACTTTCCGTTAACATGCTTGGATACAGCACTCTGTGAACAGCCAGCTTCTTTGGCAATGAATGTTTGAGGCTTACCCTCCTTGTGAAGGGTGTCAATGATTGTCTTCTGGACAACTATCAGATCAGCAGTCTTCCCCATAATTGTGTAGCCTAGTGAACCAAACTGAGAGAGCATTTTGACGGCTCAGGAAACCTTTGCAGGTGTTTTGAGTTGATTAGCTGATTGGCATGTCACCATATTCTAATTGGTTGAGATTTCTTTAGTAAAACCACGGTTTAACTATGGTTTTTGTAGTAAAACCAAAGTAACCACAAAATTAACCAAGATTTAACTATGGTTTTTGTAGTAACCACAAAATGAATTACGATTTTACTATAGGGTTTGAAGTAAAACCATGGTAACTGCAAAATTAACCAAGGTTTTACTACAAGAACCATGGTTTAACTATGGTTTTTGTAGTAAAACCACAGTAACCACAAAAAATTAACTATGGTTTTACTATAGAATTTGCAGTAAAACCATGGTAATTGCAAAATTAACCATGGCTGTACTACAAGAACCATGGTTTAACTATGGTTTTTGTAGTAAAACCACAGTGACCACAAATCAACTATGGTTTTATTACAATAACCATGGTTTTTGTAGTACAACCACAGTACCTACAAAATTAACCATGGTTTTACTACAGTATTGACAGTGAAACCATAGTAATGATGAAATAAAGCACACATCTATAGCTTAACTGTGTTTTCCAGTAAAACCATAGAACACGAAATTAAATATGGTTGTACTATGTGTGCTATACCCTGGAATAAAGAAATGAGCACGATTTTGTAAAGAAAGAAGAAAATAATTAAATAAATAAATAAAAATAATACAGAAAAAAATAAAAGAATGGCTTTTATTGTCACTGTATCAATTAGTTATTATAAGCTCAGCAATAATTTATTGTTTATACCCCTCCTTTTGGGGGGCTCATGCATTTAACTTTATAATTACCTACAGTTATCTACAACATATATTATTATTATTGTTGTTATATTATTATATTTTTCTCCATATCGTTGTTATTGTTATAGTCATTACAAAATACTTGCGTCAGTTCCAGTCCCTGATAGCACACGTACATCTCTGAGACGTCTATTTGACGTCGGCATTTACATCTGCAAGACATCTGCAAGACGTAGTTTGCTCATCTGCAATACGTCTATTAGATGTTTCCTATCAGATGTCAAATAGACGTCTATTAGATGTCTTTAAGATGTATATGAATTAGAATGTATGTAAAACTGACATCTTACAGATGTCTGCCAGACGTTTCCACAGAGCAGATGCTTTCCAGATCAAGAGATCTTTAAAATACATCTTGCAGACGTATGTGTGCTATCTGGGGTGTCTATGGCGATTATTGTTGGATATCTCAAGACTTTGGCGCGCTTATGGCTTTAAAACTTTCACGTGACGAACTTGCAAACAATGGTCGGTGCGTTTCTTTTATTCGATTAAAAAAAATAAAAAAATAAAAATAATAAAAAAGGGTAGAAACTGGCATTTTGAGTTATTTGAGGACACTCAGGTAGAGACATATTGGAGTTTAATAACGAAGATATTGGACCTTTCCAAGGATCATCCAGACATCAAACCAGACCTCAGTTCGTAGCCAATTATTTTGCAGGTGAGTGGCATTACTAAAGTGTATTTATCTGTATTTCTACATTTAGGCGTTTCAGCATTGATAAACGTGATTGTTATCGTTGCGATTGTTTAATTATTTCTGTTTGATATGATTTTAAAGGCTAAATGCATGATAGTCAGTAATGACACGGACAGTTTCCTATGCATGCGAAACTGGATTTTGTAACCGACATAACTAAAAGTAATTGCGATCAGGCGTTTACCGAGTTTAAAACATTCATTAAAAGAATTGACTCCTAATAATTGTTTGTTCGTGTATTGGACTGTATTTTTTTATTTCTTCCAATCAGTCATTACTGTGCTGCTGCGTCTGTGTTTCTTGGCAACCTTTTTGCTATCAGAACTAACGTTACATTGTTGTGTGAGAGAGAGTTGCTATGTGTTTATTTTATTAATACAATTAATATTAAAATACATATTTTTATGGAATACCATTATAAAAGCAAGCCCCGTGATGTTGTGGTTTAACTCTTAAATTAAACCACAGTTTCACGGGACATTGCTTCATTTACTAAATAAAACTGACTCAAAAGAATCATTAATTTAATTACTCTACATTCATATTTGAATGCTGTGTTATACAGCATTTGTATTAATCTGGAATCTTTTTTTTTTTCCACGTGCAATTTAAATGAGTAAAGAACCCTGGAAGAGAAATAAAGTTAGCTGTTAATAAATATATAATGAATATATAAGTATATCTCACTTTTTTCCGCAGCCTACCGTATACAAAATGTCCTGTTCTGTTGGCAATTTAAGTGCATTAGTGGTAACCCACTGAGCAAACGACGTCCAAACGACGTCATTTCAACGTCTTTGTCGGAATATAGACATGATCTGCACGTCGGGTGGACGTCTCATGTTTGTTGGGAAGTAAATTTATAAAACACTTTGCTTCCAGTTTGTTCTTTCCATGTAATGGCATTCAATAAAGTCCAATAATTTTCTAGCTTTAAAAGGAATGACAGTCACGATACAATTAATATGACTCATGTGCTATATTCCAGGCCTTCTGAAAAAATATGATAGCCTTGGGTGAGAAAAACCTATACTTCTTAGTCTGTCTGGGTGCTGCTCAGTTTCTTATTATTTATGCATCCTAGCTGCTCTCTCTTAGGATGCAAAAAAAAGGAAACAAAGACAGAGCAATTGTATTTTTAAATTCAAAATATGCTTGTTCACTCAAGTGTAATTTGAAAATGTAGTCTTTGTGCAGGTCTGCTATCACATTCTGAGCCTGAAAATGATTGCATGCCATTGTATGGAAAAGATTGATCAAGACACATGAGGGTTTTTTACCAAACCCTAAAGTATGTGCTCAGAAAACTTTAACAGGGTTTCCGCAGGTCATAAAAAAATCTTAAAAAGTCTTAAATCGCTTTTCCGTGAATTAAGGCCTTGAAAAGGTCTTAAATCAGAGCAGAAAGTCTTAAATTCATATGATCATGGCATTAATTTTCGTGAGGGATTCTTTCGTCATGTGTTTCATTTTAAAGTGAAACAAAAGCGTAATTTCTGTGTAAATACATGGCTTAGGTCACAAGCGTACTTACGTCGCTCAACATTCATTAAACAATACGTGATAGATGGCGGTATTTGCTGCTTCATCTGTCAGTCACCAGGAGAAGAACCATCCCAGTTCCTCAAAAAAAAAAAAAACGTCCTATAGTAATATGAACATATACATACACATATAGTAGGCTAAGCACACATAACACACCATTCCCACATTTGTGCCCACCCTCGCTCTCGCCCTCACCTAAAGTAGCCTAATGTTTGCGGCTGACTACAATCATAATAAGAATGCAGAGAAAAGAAAACAAAAAAAAAAGCCAAGATGATGCCCGTGTATCACTTTCAGGTGCGTTCATAATCCTGAGAAACTTGAGACAGAGACTGTTGACGTTAATAACGTGTTTTAATGTCGGTAATAATTTTACCACCACCAACGCACCTGCCCTAGTTTCCATGGTTTAAAATGCATATATAAAATATATATAAAAACAGTGAGGCAATAATGATCAATTCATTAAAAATAATCATGGTTTCATTAAATAACACTGTTAAAATACATAATGTGGGCTAATATAATTATTTTTTTTTTTTTTTTTTTTTTTACTTCATAATGAGGGAGGGGTCACAACAATACAATTCTGTTTAGGGCACCCATTTGGCCAGAAGCGGCCCTGTTTACAAGCTACTTAAACCAAAGGAAAGTGAAGAAAAGAGGGAAAACTCAAACAAACTAAAAACAAAAAACTGCTTGATGCCGAATTGTCACTAATTTGAAAGTGAAAGTAAAATGTGCACGGCACTTTTACTGAAGCAAAACGACGAAAAGAGGGAAAACTCAAACTAAAAACAAGCAATTGCTAGACGCTGAATTGCTGCTAATTTAATTGTTGTATTGTTTTCCCTTCAATTTTTTTTTCCTTAAATTTTCTTAAGTTGGTCTTAAAAAGGTCTTAAAAAAAGTCTTAAATTTACCCTTTTAAAACCTGCAGACAACCTGTTTTAATACACAGCACAAGTCAAATGGGATCATTATGTGTTACTTTTGCTTCTTTTTCTTAAAGCTTGAAGCTGATCGCGGTTTACTGCTATTGTATGGATGAGCATGTGGTCCAAAAGAGAGAAGAACAAAAGAACAACACCAGGGTGAATAAGAACTGAAAAAATTATCAATTTAGGGTGAATTATCCCTTACACATTGAACCTAGAGGCTGTATGTTTTTTTTGGTCAACCCTTTTTTTTGTTTAATTAAATGATGTACTGGTATGTGTGAGACTAGTAAATGATTTTTCTTTTATGTTAACCCTTGCAACCCTTATCCTCTTTGTGGAGGGTGCCAATGATTGTCTTCTAGACCATTGCCATGTCAGCAGTCTTCCCCATTAGTGTGGTTTCAAAGAACAAGAGATATCTGGAATTTATACTGTAGGGATGGTCATTTAATGAAACTCAAATGTAAATATTCTAATATTTTGAGATACTGGAGTTTTGACTTTCATGAGCTGTAAGCATCAGCAAAATTAAAACAAAAAAAAAATAGAAATATTTTACTTTACATGCAGTAAATCTAGAATATACAAAAGTTTCCTTTTTTTTTTAAATAAGTTACAAACAAAAAATGAACTTTTTCACAATATTCAAATTTTTTGAGATGCACCTGTATATAACGTTAATGATGGAAACCAAAATACTGTAAATACTTTAGGTTGTTTATTTTTTAAGATGCATCTTAACTGAAATGCAGAAATACTGTATTACAGAGTCAATCTTCTGGATAAAAAAAAAAAAAACCTTGCTGTGAGCAACCACATCTTCCTCCCGAGTCGTCTGATATTGCCACATGTCCTAAAGAAATAAACATCACAGACACCAAAAGCATCTACTTACTGACACGGCTGGTAACCGTCAGCCTTTTCATTTCAACAATTACAGACACAAAGGGCAACTTTATTAAATACCTTAATTTTGCTGGCGAAAGTGTGTCCACACTTGTGTTTATTTGTAAAAAAAAAAAAAAAAAAAAAAAAAAAAAAAAAAAAAAGTGTCTTACATATTGATAACACATTATCAATTAAATTAAGTATTTTAAATAAAAAACAGGTGTGGCACAAATATGGTAAAAATGGACCTTATATGGTATTATTATATTGGTGAGGTATATAAAGGTCTACAGCCTTTATGTGGCCCACATGTGGCTAACAGACCAAAAGCCATTATGTAACCATATTTGTGCCACATCTGTTTTTTATTTAAAATACCCATTACACAGTAAATCTTAAACACATCTTAAACACAAAATTGATTCACAGACTTTTTTTTCATTTTTATAAAATAATTTTAATAACAGAAGTACAATACATAACAGAAGTGTGTTATGATGTGATGTCAAATGAGTAAATAAATACAACAATACAATAATGGATACTTTTAGTAAGTCTCGCCAGTCTTTCTCACTCGCAGTCTGTCAGGAAAAAGGAGAGAAAAAAGAACATTAGCATTTCATAATTAGTATCATACATTATATGTTATCTGAATATTAAGATAAGACATGAGTGCTGCTGTGTAGCCCTTTTTAAATGAGGAAAACTGTAGCCACTCTAATAACAGACCATTTTTAGACATATACTTAAATATACATAACATTAATGAAAATATGAAATGGAAAATTATCCAAACATGTAAATTGCACATAGGCAGTTTTCTAACAAAGTAACAAGCGGTGGACACTGAATGTCTTGCGTGAGGTCAAAGTAATGCTGTTTTATTGGCGTTTTTCCAAGGTTGCAAAAATAATTGAGATTACATGAGACATGAGATATTCGTTTGTGTTTAATATGTGTTTTAACTAGTAGAAAAGAGAAAGGGATGATCGCATACACGTGCTCTCTGTGCTGCCGCTTGCAGCGGTCTGTCATGACACATCAAAGAGCACCAAAACGGCATTTATCGTTTAAATTTCCTGATATAATAGACCATTTTAAAGATGAGACTTTATGATGTGGACTGCCACAAACCTGCCTATAACAGATTATAACTGTAACTGTAAAATGATGTGTGTTTTTCCAAGTAAAAGCTAAATGTTAACCATAGATGAATATATTCCATGGTGTGCCATAGCCAAGCCACATATGGCTCTCAGTTGTGTGCTGTCATTTGGGTCATATACCTCAATACAAATAGTCATCCAAAAGAAAATTCCCTCCAATTCTAAAGCATACTTTACCTGCCTGTTATGTGTTTTAAATTGAGAAATGGCTAGGTTTAGGGGTACGGGTCAGGTTAGGTGCTCAAAAACATCTATGTGATAATCATACCCTAGAATATCATGTCATGATGACAAAATTACACCCCAATATACTGTATAATTTAATGATGATCAAACTCACCAATCACTGGCCGCGTTACAATAAAGATAGTAAAGAGTGCTTTTGGCACCCGTGTAGTCACACGCATTTGCCTCTGTCACATGGTGGGATAGAATACCTTGTAAATGAGAAGCTGTTGTCTCACACCCTTTTTCTAGTTAACCAGGTGCAATTTCTCAATAATATAAGTTATTTATTTATTCTCATTAAAAACAAATGCCATGCTTTTTCCAGAACACCTACAAAGAAAAAAATATATATATATCAATCATTTACGTGAATGTTGGCATTGAAAAGTTTTTAGTGGGACACTAATGTCAGATAGCACCATAAATGCAGTGGTTTTGGGCTTAAATATTAATTTTGATATTTATGGCTGGTTTCCACCAAGGGGTACGGTTCAGTACAGTACAGTACAGTATGCAATTATGCCCGTTTCTATTGTCAGAAGTTGTGAGCGGTACCAACAAAGCGAACCGTACCATACCACTTTTTTGGTACCCTTCCATTGGAGTACCAAGCACAGCAAAAGGTACCGAAAGAGTGGAGCTAAACTCGTTGCAGAACATTGATTGATTCACAGTGGTTTGTCACTTGCACATGCTTCAAGGGCACAGATAATGTCACGCTTTCTTCTTCGCACAAGAAGGATGTCGATCACTACTAACCACCAAGGGCATAGTTTTGGTTTGAACATTGGGGAAGTTAAAGTGTGAACTCTTTTAAGGAGGGTTCTGGGGTCATGCTCACTCATAAGGTTTATTTATTTGTTTGTTTGCTTATATATTTTTTTCATCAGTTCATCAGGCTCTTAATGATTTAATCTGTGCCATCTTTTGGAATATTTGAAAGACATTTACCAGAGCTCTTAACTGTAGCATTTGTTATAATAAGACTAGCCTATTAATCATTACCAGGCCAATAATTACTTAATTTTTTTAATTAATCAGTATAGCATTTGTTATGAAGAAACAATCACCTGCACATTTAGCTACAGCATGCCACAGTTGTAATGTAAATCTATAGGGAAAAAAATATTCCCTTTACAGATAATTTAAAGGGGTCATCGGATGCCCATCTTCCACAAGTTGATATGATTCTTTAGGGTCTTAATGAAAAGTCTCTAATATACTTTGATTAAAAATTCTCAATGGTTTTGTAAAACAACACTGTAAAGAAGTGATTTTTCTTTACCGCTGCAGACGGCAGCGCTGGCGCTTTCATGTACACGCACACACACATACCTTCATTATTCTCCCTTCCCGTCCCGGTTTAAGCGGCACAGCATAGTGGGTGCACACGCTAGCTGGGTAGCATCGGTCAAAAAAACCCTCTGTATATTAATAGATACAAGTGGAAAGTCTGTATATTTCTTTTATTTGCTTTATTTTTTGGGTTATTTTGGTACTTTTTTTTGGTTGTGTATATATATTGGTTTGGACTGAGCACTTGTAAATATCTACACTGCTGGACTGCTGGATTATTGGTGCACGTGTAAATAAAACACCAGTTTACACTGAAAGAAAAAATTTGCGGGTTAAGCCAACATTTTTTTTTTGTTTTCTCTGTTTTCTGGACATTAACACCCACAGTAGACCTTGCTACAAGTTTACAGCTTCACATTTGGTGTCAGAAGTGGGATGGCTACCCGTAAGAAAGCACCAAAAGGCAGAAGGCCTGGTTTGCGTTCACAAGCCAAGTTGGAGGCTAAAGGGGACGAGACCTGAGATAGTTTGACGTTGGAAGGACAGGAGGCATCATCAGTAGAGCCTCCTGGAGCGTCAAGCAAACCCGGCCCAGGACAGACCAGTGGCCCTTCCACATTGCCCAGCGGGGGTCTGGTGAGCCTTTTTACTTTGTCAAAATGAGCTCAGCAAAAATCATCTCATTCTAAGGGGTTGTTCCTTTAAATGCAAATGAGCTCTGCTTGCCCCGCCCCTCTCTTTTCTCTGTGAAAAGACGGTCTTGTTTACATTAGCCGCATGTAGCCACTAAACTTCCTAACTACCACGTTATAAGGAAAGGCGATCGCAAAGATTCATAAAAAAACCCTTATACTCACTTCTGCTTTAAGTGAAGCTGGATCATAAATGATTCGCGCCAACATAGATATATGTAGATCTGGAGGCGCATTCCCTTCACAAACAAATGTAATCTACTTCATCTTCAGCGGCTCAGATGTCAGGAGTAAATGACGACCACTATGTTCATTATTGCATCCAGCAACACGACTCCTCAATCGCTCAATCGGAGATATTCTTGTCTAACTTACAGCCCTGCTTCAGCATCGAAACAAAGAGGGCGGACTGTGACAGCTGATTCGAGGTAAAACACTCATGTCAATCAACTATTGTGGGAGCGGCCTCTGTCTGTGTGACGCCACAACGACAGGCATCTGAGAACGGCTCGATTTGAAAAAGGGAATGTTATTTTTACAGATTAATTAAAAACCGCTGCATGGATTTTTATCATTATAGGGTAGATTTGTACATACACTGCCAACGCACATTAATGTTCAAACAACATGAAAAAGTGAACTTAGCATCCGATGACCACTTTAATAAAAATTCTACAAAATTCTCTGCAATACCTATGGTTCACGCAAATTTTATCACACTTTTATCACAGACTATACGGTGATTCACGCGACACTCAAGAACTGCGATTCCCCTTCAGTCGTACTCTTCGACATTACTTCATAACTGATGTATTTGGGGTCTCACTTGGGAGCCCAATCAGTATATAAGATGGCGGCGTGCATCCACTCATTCAGATTTTTGCTTCAGAGCTGATTGCTTTGTGAGCTACTTCTACGAAGAAGAAAGAAAAGAAATCCTTTCATCGCTGCAGGAGTGTCTCGGCTGTGTGGAACATCCTTTCTTTGCATTTCAGCAGAGAGATCGCCCTGATGAGTGCTACGGTTCTCCCCTGGGCAATCCAGCCTAAAAGAGCAATTTCCTACAGCATACACGGCCGTTGAGAGTGTCTTTTTCAAGACGCATCTCCAATCGTGTTCTTTTGGGGAATGATAGTTTCCTTCTTCCTCATGACGGTCACATTCGCTGTCTCACAGGTCTGGAATGTAAACAAATGTATGTTGAGATGGCATTTGTGAATGGGTTATGCACGCGCTGCATGGCCATGCCCATCATTACGCTCAGTCATAGCTTACATTTAAAGATGTCCATTAGTTCCTCAAACATAGTGTCCAGAGGCCAGTTAAAGCTCACCCTCAGTGGCGGGAGTGTGGGCAGGGCTTCCCTCGATCTCCACAAGGACTGGAAGTTGTAGGACCAATAAATGTTTGTCCAATCAAAATGATTGGTCCAAACATTACAATAGGCTGTCATACCTGCCTGTCAACATATGTATTTGCATACCTCTGCTGACAGCATACGTCATAAGCACATTCACGAACGCTTTGCAGACAGACCGCAAATGGCAGGCAGACGTCAACAACCTGATCTTCCTTCCTGGTATTCTTTCCTGAATACTGTTACTAACTGTACGCAAGTGTTCTCACAGTTAATGACGTATGATGTCGTAACGGCCACTACAGCATGTACAGTAGATTTGTAGCAGACTGACAACTGCGCATATGCGTATCTGTACGTTCTGGAAAGGTGAAGAGATGACTCACTCTACCGACATCTGTCTCTCTTTATTTTAGTTATGTCCTTTCTGTTTGTGACGAGAGTTGGATGCATGCTTGTGTACGTTTTTCGCACGATCCCCATGTATGTGGACGAGTGTGTCGACGCGTGAGGCGTTTTATCTGCCATCTTCTCGTCACCGGTGCTAATAATACACGGGAGACAAGAAGATGGTGTGTGATGATGTGTGCGCTGTACCACACAGTTTTCCTATCTGGGCTGTTGAACATTTCAACTCGGTGTTACAATGTATTGTGGTAATGCTGTCTCTGGTCGTCTGGTCTGTGTAAAGATGTGTTTAGGGGGCATGGCTTTGGGGGGCAATTTGCAGGGAGGGTGGGACTTTTGCTTTCAGTGCCATCAGGCTAAATTTAGTATTTAATAAAAATCTCCTATTGCACCTTTAACTAATGATCTGTAAAGCATTATATAATGTTTGTTAATGATTTATTAATGAAGGTTTTAATAATTGTAAATCATGTGAAAATAGTTTGAAGATTTAAAAAAAAATGCATGATAATATGAATTGAAAGTTTGATAGTAGTCAACATTTGAAGTGGATCATTTGAAGACCCGTTCTTGTCTTAGGACAACTTTGATAAACATTTTTGATCCATTTCAAATGTTGACTACTGTCACACCCCTGTGGACTGTTTTTGTGGTTTCCCCTTGTGTATGCCCTTATTTGGTCTTTCCTGTTCCGTTTCCAATTATGATGTCATTGCTTAATCGATTTCACCTGTCTCCCCCTGATTAGTCTGTGTATTTAAGTTTGGTTGTGTTCCCAGTTTGGTCGTCGGTTCTTATAAGTCATTTTGTTTTGTCATTCAGGTGTCATTTCTTTTACGCAAAAGTGCGTGTGGATTCCTTGCTTTTCCTGTTCGTTCCTGTTTATACTGTGGATTATTTAATAAATGTGCATGTCCTGGACCTCCTCGTCAGTATTCCTCATTACCCGCACACCACGCCGTGACAACTACTGTATATATCCAACAACAGCCAACAAACACACTGAGCAGTGCTGTCATCTGAAATTACCCTTAAAAGACAAGAGTAGCATGACAAAGATATCTCTTTCCTCAGCGGACATTTAAACTAATGTTTTATTGTGAATATGAGACTGAGCTGAAGAATGAATGCTGTATCAAATGCAGGTAATCACACTCGCTCAGACCATCTCTCTCATAATATCCATAATACACTGCTTTTAAAACAGCAATACAATAAACTTGTAATGAGGCAACTCAACTTTTCTTTTGTGACTAGTTCTAAAGTGACGTTTCTAAATTAGTAACAGAGGTTGGGCTCAGCTGTTTAACTGTCAAACTTAGATTTGAATCTGTAGTGGAAAGAAGTAGTTCTGCACAAAAGAGGGCTTTTAAAGACACTCTGTTGTTGTTTCCTATGTATTTACACACTCGTGCCATCAAACTTTTGTATAAACGCACTCGTAGCTGTGAGATATGGCTGTATATCGGCACGCTGTGATTACAGCCATATCTCACTGCTATGAGTGTGGTATTGCTCATTTATGCCATTCCGAACACAGCTTTTGAACTGATTTCAGTGTACTTGAGTTATATTAAGCTAATTGTGGCAAATATAATAGGTCATCTGGGTATACAGAAAATGTATATACTATGCACAATATACATACTGGATACTGCAGAAATAGTAAAAGTAGTATAATAGAATGCCATTTTGAACACAGCACAAGAAATGGGTTTGTCAGACAAAGGAGACATGCAAAACGTGCAGTGTTAGCGGTACTCCGGTAACATGGTTGGGAACAGCTTGGCAGATACAATATTTTATACAACAGTCTGTGTTATCTGATCTAAAATTGAAAGACAGTATTTTCCAAGAAGAATTATTTTATTTCATAAATAATTTACATTTATTATTTTATAGAACATCCATCAGTTAAAACCTTTTACTGCATGTGTAAGATAAAGACTTTCTTCTGGGAAGTTATTGCATTTTATGTATTATTCCTTGTATCTGTTATCATCTTCTGTTAGAGCGTCAGATCATTTCAGAGTGGTGGTTTGAAAAACATTTTGGGAATTGAGTCATAAGCTGCTAGGAAGTCACATGGTGTCTGTAACTGTAAAATATAATAGCATTTTTAGTTGAGTCAATTATATCAGTAAATCATTAGCAAATTGTTCCTTTTTACTCCTCCTTTAACTAAATAAATACTGAGTACACTCAGTCTCATGAAAGAACATTCAACAAAGCAAGATTTACCAGTATCCAGGTACGTTAGAATAATCTGTAATTTTATTTACTTTGTTTTGTCACCAAATTTCTGTGATGGAATTCGTTAAAATCAGGTAACCTGTCTGGTCACAGACTCTAAATAACGCCACATAATTAGTTTTATTTAGATAAAGCACAGTTCGTAAGGCATGCTGTAAAATGATTTTTATCAGTATTATTACATCTAACCTAACTCTATAGACACATATATTGCCACCTGTAACACTTGTTGTTATTACATGAGAATTATACAGAACTAAAATTGGTTTTTGTTTTGTTTTAATTTTAATGTGCGACTTCAAATGAATGGTGACTTCAAATGAAACTATTTTAAGAACTTCTGTAGATGTTTTAAAGAAATTAAATCAAACTGGTTTGTAATAAGGTTAAGATGGTAATGTTGTTTGTGGCATTGTTTAATTATCCTCTCCTGAGAGATCTAAAGGCGGTTCCATTATGCTCTCTTTGTAAGATGTAATATAAGCCTCAGATGTCCCCAGAATATATCTGTGAAGTTTCAGCTCAAAATGTCTCAATCTGCACAGAATGCCGACATTAAACAAAGATCTCTTTTGTCTCAACTATCACATTGTAACACCACGCCACGCCAGCAGAGGGAGCTCTTACCTAGTACTGTCTGTTACCGCTCCCTCTGCTTCCTCTATGGTTACTTCCAGCCATATAAAGAGGGCCATGCCAAACAGACCCTGGCGAAGTATTCTGTAACGGGGACTCAACGTGACAGCGTAGATAGATCCAAATGCGAGCTTTATTATACAGATCGTGGTCAAGACAGGCAGGGTCGGACACCAGCAAACAGTAACATCCAAGGGCAAGACAAAAGCGTAATCCAAAACACTGGCAAAGGACAAGGCAGGCGGCCAAACAATCATAAAACAGGGAAAACAGTCCAAGGTCGAAATCCAAGAGAGCAGTCCAAAGTAACAAAATAACTAAGGCAATGAAACAAGACAAAAACTATGGCAATGAAACAAAACAGTGACAATGGAAATAACTACAAAGAAACGAGGCAATGAAACACAAGGAAAATGCTTGGTAGAGTCCACATCAGCAAAACAATACATGCCAGGGTCTGTTTGGCATGGTCCTCTTTATATGGCTACCAAACAGGATGTAACCATAGAGGGAGCGGTAACAGACAGTACTAGATACGAGCTCCCTCTGCTGGCGTGGCGTTACACACATACATGCAAGGATATGTCAAAAACACACAAAAACAAGTTCACATAGTGCTGGGTATGTCTGTGACTATAAACAGTTGGGGAAGAAATCGCGTGTGTGTCAGTATATTGGATCTATTAAACAGTCTCTCGGACATGACGACAACACACCACTAACGCAACTCAAACTGGCCCTGTATGGTTGGGTGGTAATTATTTAAATGTGGGATATAGTGATGTATACATTCCTAGAAGAAAACTCAGGATTGCAATCGAGGCATTTGAGGGAGTTTAGAGTTTAGATTTATTCAAAGAATAACTTCCTTGGGAGTGATTTTGCACTTCGTAACTTTGCAAATCTTTTTCAAGCACAAATAGCAACATTATGTACTAAAGGAAGGTGGAAGTATAAAAAGCTTAACAGAACCCCTTTAATGTGTTCTTGTATTTGTAGTCAATTTGATCTAAGGCTGTGAGGCTGGAAATCAGTTGTAGCTATTGTGTTTCTGCTTGTCTGTAGTATTTTATCTTGTCTCTTCTCTTTATTTACCAGTTGTCATTTATTTTGGGAATTTCCTAAGCTCCAAAGGAGAAGCTTAAAAATTATTTAATAAAATATTTGTGGATTTTATGCACCTCATATTTGGAAATGTTACAACAATACTCTACCCATAAATGAGCAATCTGTGCATAAAATCCACAGATAATGGCTACATAGCACTGACTAATCACAACACTTACGTGCTTCAATCATTAACCACTTTATCCTAATCTTTGAAATAGCATAAGGAAACCTGTTTTTGTTTATAGTGTTTTTTTTTTTTTTTTGCAAAAACCATGGAATGAATAATTTTTGTACATGCAAATATATACATTCAAACTGTTTTTTTTCTTGTGTGTGTCTATGTTTTAATACAGTTGTCTGTTTTATAGACTATAAAAACAAATGTATCTGCACACACAACATATTAAAGATGATGCATGATGAAGCAGAAATTGCTGTTGTTGGAATTGGTTGCCATTTTCCTGGAGGTAATTGTTAACATTTACAGCCTTCTGTTGTTCTTTATATAATGTTTTTGGCCTTGTATAGCCTAATGTTCAGCAGTTTTATGTACATTGTATTTTCTCATCTTTTTTAGGTGAGGGACCTGAAAACTTCTGGCGAGTCCTCCTTCATGGAGAGAACTGTGCAGTTCAGATACCAAATGACAGGTTTAATCTCTCTCAATGGTACGATCCAGATAAGAATAAAGCAGGAAGGACATACACAGCAAAGGCAGCACTCATTGATGGGTAAGACCTCAATTATTTTTCTCTTAAAAAGAAGTATACATTTTTTTTAGGTATTATGTTTGTTTTGTAAAGGTTCTTTTTTATTTCATAATATATGACCATTTTCCACATACTCTCAGAACCTCTTACTGAAATGCTCAGTTTTGGGGCCTGGTTTTCAATGTAGGAAACAAAAATGCACAAAATAAGAAATGGGAAGCACCTAATGTGTTTTCGAATGGGAACTTGAATAGGAAACACACTACATTCTCTAGTGGATATTATGGAGAATGCCTCTGGTATAACCACTATCTGAAGTATGTATCAAAACACAACAGTGAATTTGACATTGACTGGCGACAGCCTATGACATCACTACCAGTGCGATCATGAGCATAAAAGGCCTCTGTAGAATGTGTAATCTTCTTTGTCTTCAACAGACTTTAATAGTCAGGCCTCCCCTCACTTTACAGCTGGGGTTCTCTACTCTGGCCCTCGAGGTCCACTTTCCTGCAGAGTTTAGCTTTTATCCTAATCAAACATGCCTAAACAAGCTCTTCAATCTCACCTGCCTGTAATTTTCTAGTGATACTGATCAAGGTTGGAGCAAAACTCTGCAGGAAAGTGGACCTCAAGGGCCAGAGTTGAAAACCCCTGCTTTATAGAGTCATCATGCAGAGGCCTCTGTCCTTAGAGCTCAGTTAGAAAGTGGTGCCAAATTGTTAGGCTCTCTGTAAGTCACCTAGGCTAGCTGCCTTTGCAGAGGAGTGTTGCTAGGCTTCCTCTCGCAATACGGAGTCTTTCTGCTGAGGCTTCCACTCCTTAGTTAGGTGTACTCTCCATTTAAAGAGTCATTATGCAGAGGCCTCCATCCTTAGAGCTTAACCAGACAGTAGTGCCAAGTTGTTAGGCTCTTTGTGAGCCTCCTTGAATAGCTGCCTCTCCAGAGGAGTGTTACTAGGATTTCTCTCACTATAGAGTCTTCTTTCTGAGGCCTCCACTTTATAGAGCTCCACCTGGGCAGCAGTATCAGATTGTTAGGTGCTATGTGTGGCTCCTTGATAGTTATTCTTGACTAGGAATAGCTTGCTTCCTCTTAGTTTAGAGAGTTGTCATGTTGACACCTCTGTCTTTGGAGCTTAAGTTTGGGTTGTGCCATGTTGTTAGGCTCTCTGAGGCCTCGCTGGTTACTGCCCTTAATTAAGTGCATCACTAGTCATCGTCTCACTGAAAAGTCATCTCTTTGAGGCCCCTGCTCCCCAGAACTCCATCTAAATAGCAATTCCAAGTGGTTAGGCTCTCTGTGAGCCTCCTTAGAAGCTGTCCTGAGTGTTGAACCTAGTCAGGCTGCCTCTCACTTTAGAGAGTTGTCGTACTTAGGCCTTCATTCTTAGAGCTCAGTTAGGCAGTGGTAATGAGTTGCAGGATCTCTGTGAGACTCCTGGGATCGGAGCATTTGTTAGTCCGCATTTCACACTAGAGAAAGTCATCCTGCTAAGACCTCCACTCCCCTGAACTCCACCTGGTCATTAGTGACAAGTCATCAGGCCCTCTTTTGAACTTTTAAGGTGTAGAATGTAGGTTGGCTGCCTCTCACTGAAAAAGTTATTATCAGCTAGGGGCTAAGTTGCTAGGCTCTCATCACACACCAGAGATTTTTTTTTTTTTTTTTTTTAAATTGTAATAGTATTGATATTACAACATCCCTTGAATTGAAAAATTGGTATAGATATCTATTAATTGGTCTGTTTAACAATAAAGCATGTTTTTCTTTCAGATGAATCTCTTCAACTGTTATATCATGAACCTTCAGTGTGATTTCAGAAATCAGAAATTTACCTTAATATGTTTCTTCAAATCATTAAATTTGTTTTGATTTGATAGGAGTCACAAAACCGATCACTCTCTTTCTAGCCAATCATGTTGACGGATAAAAATAAAATTAAAAAATGAATGTAACAACCACAGATGGAGAGAAAACAGCACAGTAAAACTGCAGATCACTTAAAATGTACTCAAATAAAAGAACACAATTTTTAAACTACTTTGTTACTTTACACCCCTGGTGTAACGCATATGTGAGTCTCCTCATGCTTTAGAGAATCTTCATATGAGGCCTTGGTTTTTAGAGCTCGTTTAGGCAGTAGTGCCAAGTTGTTATGCTTCTTGTGTTATGCTCTTTCAAAGAGCATTGCTAGATCTCTCCTCGCTGTATAGAGTCGTTTGGCACTCTTCGAGCCTCCTTGGAAGCTGTCCGTCAAACATAGTTAGGCAAGATCTCAGGCTACACATGTAACCATGGTTCCCTGAGAGGGGGAATGAGAAGTTGCGTCCCATTGCATTGCTTTAGGTATTCCTATGCATGTCTCCTTCAACTAAGAAGTGAATGACGTGTTCTACAGGCGCCCTTTTATACTCACGGTCACATTGATAGTGATGTCATAGGCTGCTGTTGGTCAATTTCTAGTTAATTATTGTGTTTTGACACATACTTTAGATGCTGGTCACGTTGGAGGCATTGCCCCTAGTGTCACTAGAGGATGTTGAGTCTCTTCCCCTTTCTCAGGGAACTATGGTTATATGCGTAACCTGAGATGTTTTGGTTAAAAAAAACAGGTTGCTGCACAATAGTATGGTGAATGGTGACTGCAAAAGATGGCAGGATCTCAAGTGATCAAAGCCATTTGTTTAGACCAGACTTATTATGTCAGCATCTCCTGACCTCAAATTTACTCATTAAAAGCAAAAATTAAAATTAATTTACTCCGATCCAAACCTCTATGACTTTCTTCTGTGATGCAATGTGTTTTTTCCCCATACAATGTTGTTTGGACCCCACTGACTTTAAAAATGTCTTCTTTATTTTCCCACATAAGAAAGTTTACAACCTTAGAATGGTAGATGACAGAATATTCGTTTTACATCTCTGTAGTATCTTATCTCAAAACATTAAGCATATCATTTACCTTTTATTCTGTCTAGTCTGAATGAATTTGACCACAAATTCTATGGCATCACTGAAGCCGAATCGATCAACATGGACCCCCAGCACAAACTTTTGCTGCAGTGCACATACAGGGCACTAGAGGATGCTGGGATACCAATGGAAAAGGCCAGCGGAACAAGAACAGGAGTATTTATAGGTAACATAAGATTTAATATATTCTTACTGTAAATGACTTTTTAACCTGTCTGAGAAAGAATGTATGCTTGTTCAACCATAAAAATGGATCTTTTGGAATCTTTTAAACCCAGTGGATTATATGTACAAAATGATCCAGATTTTTTCTAGATAATGTTGTTATTAATGCCACTGGACAATGACTTGCTGCAATTTTTGATTATTTATTAAGTGTGTACACACATGGCACTCAACTCTACAGTGCACTACCCAGAACTGTCCGGTCCGCAACACCTTACCGGAACCATAGTTGTTATCGGGCATGACATCACATCGAAACATTCGTATGCCTCCATTCCCGTCGTACGAATAATTGTATGTTGATAAATATGGAGGCTGAAAACAAACGTCATTTAAATATCATGCCCCTAAAAACACCTCGATTTAGAAGCCTTGCCGCTAGAGTTTCTGACATGGAGAAACGAAACCAGGCCAAAAAGAGGAAGTAAACTCATGAAAGAGAAATTGATCTTACTCTAAAAACACACTTTAACCTTATATTTGCAAACAATAGCATTAATTTATACAATATGTATATTAAATACCAATAAATATAACTAAACATTTTTAAACATTATAGCTGATTTAGTTCTCCTTAAAGAGCAACAAACTTTAAATATAACAGTAATACAGAACAAGAATGAAAAATGAGTAGCTATAAAATTTTATATTAAACTATAAACTAAAAGGCTATAGTGAATACAAAATACAAACGTTGAGCTAAAATGAGTAAAGTGAAACTAAACTGCATTGGGCTCACAAGCCTCTCTCATCAGCATCTAAATGTTTACATTTTTTGCCATGTAAAATTTGGTTGCTAAACTATTATCCATGATGTTGTTGAAATGCAAAATATACATATACTTCACTTGTGCTCCAAAATGGCTGAAATGTCAAGTTAGCAATGGTGAAATTTGTGTGTGTGTATGTGAGGCGCCTGCAGGATCAGTTACTTTTAATAAAGTAAAGATATAACAAATAAAATGCATTGAGAGTGTCACAAAAACAAAAGTGGCCTGTACTTATCGCAGAGTTTTTTTCTTTTGTTAATCTGTTAATTATTTAATATTCAGTGTAGGCTAGCCCTATTTATTTTATTACTTTTATAATTTCTGTTTTTCTCCGTTCACCAAAGCGCAGCACTTCACTTTACTTGAGTTTTTTTTCAGCCTACTTTTACATTTACTCCACAACATTTGCTAATTAAAATGTATACTTTTACTCCAATACATTTCCCCGAAGCATATTCGTTACTACAAATAGTCAGAAGTTAGAAGAACACTGACTGCAGGAAAGCAGGCTTGATGAATCAGTGGCCTGGCGCTTGCAAGTTAGACTCCTAGAAACACATTTGCTCATGTGCAAACAAGTGCGTGCACAACTGCGAATGATTCACTTTCCACTCAAGTCGAGGGTGGGGTGTGTGATATACAGTGTATCTTCTGCGATAATAAATACGCTAAATGCTATTTCAGATGCAGATTCCAGAATGTTTTCTTTTGTTGGAATGAAAGACACGACGTACTGGACAAAGTGCTTCTTATTCTTACCCAAAAATACAAAATGAAAATAAAAAATAAAGAGTTAAAACTGAACACAGTCTTGCTATTCAAGCTATGTATGAACATTTTATATAAATTTATTTGCTTCTTTTCCATTTTGCCTTTACTTGTACTTTTACTTTTAATACTTCAGTACGTTTAAGATTTTAAGAATACTTTTTGTACTTAAGTACAATAAATTTCACATACTTTAAGACTTTTACTCAAGTAATATTCTAAACGGTGACTTTAGCTTCTACCAAAGTCATTTTCTGGTAAGTTATCTGTACTTTTACTTAAGTATGGCTTTCAGGAACTTTATACACCACTAATGCTGCTATTTGCACATATAAATCTAACGCCCTAAAAAATAGAAAAGCTTTGTTTGTCGATCAGGAAAATAATCTAAATGCTGTCAAAATGCAGTCATTATACAATTCTTTCAAATTCTCTGTGTTGCACGCAAATTCAGGCTAACTTGCTAAACTTGTGTAACTGAGCTCAGACCTGACGTGAGATTTGATCATAGCTACCGCTCACGTCCATATCGATAAATTCTAAGTTTTGCGTAGAAACAACCGTACGCCCAATTTTCTGTTGTACGTTCGTTTCATAAATAAGGCCCAGTGTGATCCGCAGAACCTCTGTCAACTTGTTTACTTGTGGAAATGTCAGACACATCTTGTTCATTTGATTGTGACTCAGCTTCTTGAACACTTGTGGTCTTAAGTCCCCTCTGTTTCCTTTTAGAATTGCACCATGCTCTGTCTGAATCTTGTATGACCATGCTAATTATCTTTCAACATAACCTTTTTGTGTCCATGTTCCTGAGGATACAAACTCTCCAAAATCTCCATGCTTGAGTTTCCGCAGGGTCTTTGCTTTCTTGTTGTAGTTCTCTCTTTGTTTGTTTTTCTTTAATTTTGGTAGCTCCAGCAGGTGTCAACAAGTCTTGGTGGATGGGTAAGTTTGTTTCCTTTGACCCATCGGCATTTGGGCTGGGGACAACCCATTCTAAAGTGGAGCACTCCTCTAAATCATTAGACTTTTATGGAAGTCTGACTTTCCATCATGACTCTTCTTCATTAGAGCCTTCACAAGCTTTACAGAACTCTCCACCAGCCCATCGGACCTAGGGTAGTTTGGGCTTGATGTGGTGTGTTGAAATCTCTACTCCTTAGCGAAGGCATCAAACTCCCTACTGCAGAGAGAGTGTACAGTAGCATCTCACCAAGGCTCAAATATTGGTTTATGATTTAGTGCTTTTAGAAAAGCAACTGAATCTAAAACATTTCCACAAATGGTGTTAAATTCACAGATCTGGCGATGATCAAGGCCATTTTTAGCCATGTCAAGTGCTCAGTGGATTCCTTAGGCTGCATTGCCTGAGATAGCATGTGAAGTTGGTCTGTGCACACTCCTCCACGGTAGAAACATGAAGAACAGAAACCAGGGAGTGGTGGTGCCGCCGCCGCCACAGTTGGAAGCAAGGAAATGATCCACTTGCGAACTGGCTTCAGAGAGTGCCACCCTATGAAGCGGTTCTTTTCAAAGGCCTCCGCACAAAGCCCCTGTAGAGTCTGAGTCTCCCAATGTAGTGCCAGAGAGAGCTTTAGTTTCACAACTAAGCTTCCCCGTCTTCCGCTTCTTCTACTGCGCGTTCTCACTGGTAGGGAGCACAGCCACCGGCGTAGACAGTCAGGTATGGACATCAGTAAGGGAGGGGGACCATAATATGAACCAGTTCTTGCTTGATTAAGCAGTTTGAAACATCTTCCAAATTTAAAAGAGATAATCATAAGTTAAAACTGGCGAATCACACTGTGTCAAATGAAACACAAAACAGAATAAAACAAGCAAACAAGACATCGCAGCAAGCAAAAGACAGCCAGCACATACAACGGCGCCATCATGGATGCCTGTTTATGGCCCTGTTGAGATCTCTTGGATTAAGACAGATTCTCAAAGACTTTTTTTGCTTGAGCACAATGACTAGTGAACTCACACAGTCTGTTGGTTCATCAGTTTTCTTCTCCATGCAAGTTAATTCTTCAGGAGTCAGGGTCACTGATACTTATTCTGTGTTCCCCAGGCAGAAATTTGAGTCCTTCAGCTAGATCTTGTACTCTTCCATTAATGAAGTTTCATTTGCTTTGAACTGTGATGTCGCTACAAACACTCTCCTCACTAAATGCAGTTTTTCACATGTGCTTAGTCCTGGAATTGGCTGGACGCCCTTTTCCACAATCAGCATTTGTGTCTTTAACAGCTGTCCCTTGTGTTTCATCAGGCAGCTTCCTTTGACAACGACATCCTCACCTGTGTATCCTGTTGCTTTTATTTTTGTTGAGTATTTTGTTTTTAACTCTGAGCGTTCTGTAGTCATCTGTGGACATGAGGTTAACTTGTGAACCCGTATCTAATTTGAATGGAATTATTATCTCATTTACAGTGGCTGGTACAATCCATTCAGCTTTGTCTGTCATATTTGTTTGAACAGAACCAACAAAGAATTCCTCTGGCTGTTCTTCAGCTGTACTTTTTTCTTTGCAACATCAGGTTTGCAGCGCCACCTTGTGGTCAAAAGTTATACTGAAATTTACTAAAATGCTGTTTTGAGTATATTAGCCAACTGTAATGAAGCTGGTCTCAAAATATTATTTGGGTCATACATACACCAATTTTGCCTTACTCAGCCGAGATTCCCGTCTGCCATTTTGATTTCTGTTGAAAACCTACTTTTTCAAGCTCCTCCTAGATTGATGGTCTAATTTTCACCCAATTTGACTCATCTTCCAACCATATTTGCAAAACATTATGGATTTCGTGTCAATATACAAAATGCTTATCGTTTAACACATCAGTGAAGTTGCTGGAATGATGCAAAACTGCGTTTGAGGCTGTATCTCTGTAAAGCTTTGACATACTGATACCAAACTTTGCATGTGCCATTGTCACCTCACACTAACCACACTACATCAATATGATAACAGTGCCACCTACTGGTCAAGTGTAATAAACAATTCATTAACCATTAATGATAAAATTTCCAAAAACGCTAAGCCTATTGTAATGTAACTGGTCTCAAAAATTTCTTAGGTCATGCTGAGACCATAGATACTAATTATGCTATAGTTGGCCGAACTTTGTCTGCAATTTAGATTTTTTTAACTACGTTTTCAAACCGTTCATAGACCATTTGTCTGATTTTTACCAAATTCAAGTCAGATCATCTTCAGACTGTTCTGACAAAAAGTCACAAATTTTCTGTTGATAGATTAAACCAATTTTGTATAGCGCCGCAACAAATTTGAGGCATGATGCCATACTGCTTCTGAGGCTGTATCTCTGCAAAGCTTTAACATATTGACACTAAACTTTGTGTGTGCCATTGTCACCTCACACAGAAGACACCACATAGATTTGATTACAGCACCACCTATTGGTCAAAAGTGATAACCAATTAAATTATATTACTAGAGGTTGCATTTACTTAGCAATTTGACTAAAATCATCCTAAAATGGCTTTAATTACTCATTGTTTCAATTGTTCTGATGCTCCATGCCATGCTTAGCTCCTCATATTGCCTCTGTTGTGCTTGGCTCCTTAATTGCTGCTTGGAGCTATATTTATTGTTGTTATCCATACATTTTCAAGTTTACTGTGTTGCAAGAAATGCAGAAAAAGTAGTAAAGCACTTCATTCATTATTTCATTCATGCCCAATTACAGTCAATAACAACAGAGACTGAAAAAAAAAAGATTGGATAAGGAAAACTCTGGCTTCTTATGGATGGGCCCTAAGTCTCTGCTTGTGTTTTCACAGCTTTGTTGGGGTGGCATTTAATATAGTGGGTATAAAGCCCAATAGAATAGGCTTGTTTTCACACATGCTTCGCACACTGGTCATGCTGGAGGTGCTCTTATAACGTCAACACGATGATGCAGCATCTCGTTCCCTTCTCAGGGAACCGTACATTCTCTGAGTATTTTCCTGCGCATGAGACCATCTAAAAACTTTCAATAAAGATTTCTACAGTAATACTGATAGGAATTCATCATTACCAGCCTGTCTAACATGTTTTATGCTTGTTTGTTTTTCAGGCCTAATGAACAGAGACTTTGAGTTGGCTAATGTGAGGATTCATCCAAAACACATAAACCACACCATTGGCACTGGTATGGCTATGAGCATAGCTGCCAACCGCATCTCATACATATTCAACTTCACTGGCCCCTCAGTGTCTATTGACTGCGCCTGTTCCTCATCCCTTGTTGCTCTTCACTTCGCTTGTCAAGCCATAAAACAAGGTAGTCAAAATTCAAAATATGTATGTACATTTGGGGATAAACGCTGCTTATTTCACTTATAAGAAGATTCACATATGTTTTATTAATATTATTATTATTTTTTTTTTTTTTTGGAAAGGGACCATGCACAATTTTTAACATAAATGTTTCCATTTAGTGCACTGTACTGGATTTAGCCAAGGCTAATTTTCATCCATGGTCCCTTGACAGGCAATCACAAACATAAAATGTAAGATAAACACATGTAGTAAAACATACATAAACATATACATACACATTGTTTCAGGGCCAGCAAAAACAGCAAATATGGAATCAGGTTAAATCACAACCATGTCAATGTTTAAGTTGATTTTTAATTTGAAAAGACCAATAGATGTACACATCCTTATATAGTCTGTGTCACAATTGTGAGATGCACAGAGAACGCAGGAGACATAAACTTCACTTGCTCAATCTTTAATAATGCAGTCGCTGGGGAATATAACTCAGGAACAAAGTAAACAACATAGACGTTGGACTGGACACACAAGGGAACAAACAGGAATTTATACACATAGGAAGATTAACAACAGGTGCGTGAAATCAATGAACTAAAGAGAACAGGAAACCAACCATATAAGGAAACTTAAGGAACAAAGACAGGGGGAAACACAGCAAACCCACAAGTCCACAACACTGACATTACTCCCCCCTCCCGCTCCCGAAAGGCGCGTCCCACGCCATAACAGTATACACTGAGGAGGGAGGGTGGGCGCCCTGGAGGCTGGTACAAGACGGGGAGGATACAGGAAGCCTCCAGGGCAGATCTGGGAGCTCGGGAGCCATGGCGGAACAGGCAGTCTAGGAGCCATGGTGAGACAGGCAGTCTCAGGAGCCACGGCAGGTCAGGGAGCTCAGGGGGCCATGGCGGGACAGGCAGTCTCAGGAGCCTGGCGGGTCAGGGAGTTCAGGGGAAGAGCTTCTGGGCTGAGGACAAGGGTAGAGCTTCGGTGAATACGGGAATGGTCAGGGCTGGGCAAGCAGTCCGAGACATTAGTGTGTGTGGTGGTATGTCGGGGTTCTCGGCGTGGGGTGAGCTGGCAAGATGCGGCGTACCTCAGAGCAACCAAAAATTATTATAATGTATTATAATTGTTAAGATTATTCATGAGATAATACAACTTATTATAAGTTTTTTTTATAATGCATTATGCATTAATTATGACGCTTTAAGAATACCTCATAATGTATTATAAATATGGATTTCATCGAAAGTGTTTCCTAATCTTCTGATATATGCAGCATGATTAAGTGAAAAACAGTGCACTGCATTAAGTGATAAATCTATTAGCCAATCTATCTATTTCTTCCTCATTTCCTTTTTTCTTCCTTTTTGGGCCAGCAGTGTTAAGTGCAGTGTGAGTGGTCTGAGCGGTGGAGAACTGGTGGAGTGAATGGCTATGGTGGAGACAGAGGGATGGAGGGCCTGGTAAAGCCAAACGGGTTGAGGGCTGGGGTCAGAAAGTCAGTTGTAGAAAGTAAAAGTGTTGTAGGGCCCAGGCGGAGTCATGAGCTGTGCTGAGGTGGAGCTGAACGGGTCAGAGTTCCTTTGCTGAAGCTATGACTTTGAGAACCATGGTGGATCTGGCTAGCCAGAAGACCATGGTCACATCAGTGGAGCCGGCGGGTTGAGGAGAGATGGCGAAGCATAATGAGATTTGTTGAGATTAGATTTGTTGGAGGAAGAAGGGCTAGGACCCTGGGCAGAACCAAGGAGTTCACCAAGAAACCAAGGAATTCATTGGTCTGGATGAGATCAGCAGAGGCAGTTAATTGTACACAATTGTACAAACAGCACTTGTGTCCTACAGTTATTTGAGACTGTGAAATGGCCATGTGTGGAGGTGTGAGCTGTATTTTGGAGCCACTCATTTTTGTGTCTCTTTCCAAGGCAAAAATGATCTCTTCTGATGGCACCAGTAAACCTTTCAGCAGCAAAGCAAATGGATATGGCAGAGGTGAAGGCTGTGGGGTTGTTCTCCTAAAGCCTCTAAAAAAGTAAACAAAAATATTGTCAAATTTAAACACATCACTGTAAAGTCAATGTACATAATAATAACTACTGCAAGAAACAACAATATGTTGTATGCATTTTGACAGGCTCTCAAAGACCATGATCACATTTGGGGCATCATCAGCAAAACTGCAGTAAATCAAGATGGCCACAGTGTTAGTCCAATCACCAAACCATCCATGGAACAGCAGATGGAGCTGCTTAAAAAATCTACTCAACAGAAACTGACCTGACTAGTGTCCAGTACATTGAGGCACATGGGACTGGGACTCCAGTTGGAGATCCAATAGAGGCAGGTAGTATCTCAAAAGTCATTGCCAAAGCAAGAGCTCATAGGTCAGTACCACTCATCATTGGTTCTGTTAAGGGCAATATTGGGCACACAGAATCTGCAGCAGGTGTTGCAGGGCTTATAAAGGTTCTTTTGATGATGAAGCATGAAACCATTGTGCCATCATTGTTTTACTCCATGGAAAACTCCAGCATAGATGCTGAATCTCTCAATATAAAAATACCCACCACAGCTGAAAAATGGATCAGTGCCTACAAATCAGGGAGGTCTGCAGGAATAAATAACTTTGGCTTTGGTGGAACAAATGCACATGCAGTTGTCAGACAATATGTGCAGTCAAAAAAAACAAAACACTCAGCCGAACAAATCACATCAGTATTTTGTAGTTTCTGCAGCCTCAGAAAAATCCATGAAAAATATAATTGAAGACACTGCAAAACAGATAACTGCAGGGAAAATATCAGATCTGCAGTCTTTACTGTACACATCTGCATGTAGAAGAAGTCACTTGAAACACAAATACAGGAGAGTATTTCAAACATCATCACTGATAGATCTGCAAGAGAAACTTACTGCTGCTATAGAGAAAAAGCTTGTACCATCAAAGACAGACTCCAAGCTAGTTTTTGTGTTTTGTGGCAATGGTGTTACATATCAGGGTATGTGCAAAGAGCTCCTAAAACAAGAGCCAGTTTTCAGAGAGGAAATCATTAAGATTGAAACTCTGTTACAAAGCCACAGAAGTTTGAATCTGATAGAGATGCTGGAAACTGAATCTGACATAAGTAAAGAATTGTCTGATCCAAAGATTGTCCAGCCTCTTCTGTTTGCTATTCAGGTAGCTGTTGTCAAACTTCTGAAACACTGGGGCATCAGTCCTGATGCTGTTTTGGGCACTCTATTGGAGAAGTCGCTGCAGCTCATTGTTCTGGTTTGTTGTCACTTGAAGATGCAGTAAAAGTCATTCATCATCGCAGTTCTTTGCAAAGCACTGTGACAGGAGGGAAGATGCTGGTTGTCAGTAATATGGCTGTTTCTGAAATCTTGAAAATTCTTCCATCTTTTTCAGGAAGGGTTTGTCTGGCTGCTTACAACAGCCCACAGTCTTGCACCCTCTCAGGAGATGCAGATGATATTGACAGATTGCATCATAATTTGAGCAAGTCAGACACTGGAAAAGATCTGTTCCTTCGCATTTTGGATGTACCTGCAGCATACCACAGTCACAAGATGGATCCCATTTTATCCAAAGTGAAAGAGAGTATAGGCTCTTTGCAGGCACATGATTTGGAGACAGAACTGTTCTCAACAGTGACTGGTGAAAGTTTTGTTCCTCAGATTTTATTACTGGTGAATACTGGGCAAGAAATATCAGGGAGCCAGTTGAATTTGAACAAGCTGTGAAGTCTGCAGCTAAAAACAAAAGGAATGTGATATTTGTTGAAATTGGCCCAAGAAGATCTTTGCAGAGGTACATCACTGAGACTCTGGGAAATGACTTCCCTGTGCTTCCCTCACTGCAGCCAGATAAAGATCATGAGACAATGCTTGCTATTGTTTCTAAACTGTTTGAGCTTGGGGTCAAAGTGGACTGGGAAATGTTCTACAAAGGTTTTGAGACTGAACCAATTCCCTACCCACGATATCAGTTTGATGATGTGAAGAGAGATGTCTTTGCTTCACGTTTGCAGTTGATTGGTCCCACTTGCAACCATCCAGTAGTTACACAAATGGGCACAGACAGTTCAGTGTTCAGCTGTGATTTATTCTCTGAATCAGTGGCCTTCCTGCAGGACCACAAGGCACAATGGTGTTGCCATCATTCCTGGGGCATTTTATGCAGAGTTGGGTTTAGCAGCTACCATGGCATATGCAAAACCTAAGGTCCCACTTAGTTCTCTGCAGCTCAGCATAACATTCCAGAGTCCATTCGTTTTCACCAAAAATGCCCCAGATATAAAAGTAGAGCTGGATCCATCAGACAACTTGGCAGACAACACATGCAATTTTAAAATACAGTCTACTTCTGCAGTCTATGCGTTTGGCACAGTAGAACTAAAAATAGGTAGAATGCCCGAAGAAGAGTTCATTTCATTGGACTGCATATTTTTAACTGTCTTAAATTTATTTTAAATCAATTTTTAAATCATTCTAAAAGTTTTTATTTTTTTGGTTTTATTGTATAAACCTGCCTTGCCTTGCATTTCTAAAAGATGCACATTCCTCGTGACTACTGGAAAGGTCTATAAGCATCTAAGTCAAACAGGATTTGAGTATGGGTCAGTCTTCAGAAATAAGGCAGATGTTTACTGTGGGAAAGAATTTAGAGAGGCTGTATCTGTTGTGAGGATCCCAAAGGAATTACTGCATCAATTACATGACTATTACCTCCATCCTGTGGTCCTGGATTATGTCATGCAACTTATTCCTGGAACTATGGTGAATGAGCTATCAGCAAGACCCCAGTTTCCTGCACAAATAGGGAGCCTGACTGTATTTGAACCACTGCAAGAGGAGATTGTTGTATATCCGAGAACAGTACATGTGGGAGAAGATGATTTTGACATTTGTGGCTGCTTAGCCAACAAACAGGGTAGGGTGTTGGTTGAACTCAAGCATGTGAAGATCAGAATGCTAGGAAGTCATTCCCAAGTAGTCGAGGAGTACTTCTTTCACAACAAGTTCAGTGTCATCGCTGAAGATGCCACATCTAAAACGTCAATTAAAGCATTGGTCTTTTCTGATAAGGTAGGAATTTCTAAAGCTTTGCAACAGTACTTGGACCCAGCATCTAGATATGTATCTTCCTTCAAACAGTAACATACTGTTAGAATATGGAGTTGAACCTCTTTTGTCAAAACTGAAAATTTCAAGTGTAAAGAAAAACTTCCAGGAAATTTTGTTCATGTGGGATGATGCAGACCTAACCTCTCTCAAATCAGAGAAGGTCTTGGACAGTATGGCAGGGTGTTGTGAGATTTTCCGAAAGATTGTTTGTTATCTCAAAACAAATAATTTCCCAGGTGATATCAGAGTAATAACCTATAGGTCCTCTGAGAGCATAGTGGACTACATAAACCCTGGGTTTGTTCTGTCAGGCATGACAAGAGCATGTGCAGCTGAGTTGCCAGAACTTTCCTTCCAGCTAATTGACATGGGCTCTGTCACTTTTGAAGACATCAAGCTTTGGTTCAGGTCCTTAGATCATACCCCTGTCACAAATATCCAGAGCTAGTAGTGAAGGAGGGTAAAATTCTCAAACCTGAAATCACCCACACACCATTGCCAACCATGGCAAGCTCTTCAAGAAATGTCCACATGTTGCACGATGAAGTCTTCATCTTGCAAACATCTGACCCATATATAATGACAAATCTGTCAGCTTCTCAAATGGATAATTCCACTGAACTGATTCAAGGAAAAATATTGAGCTTCACCTTAGTAAAATCTGTGTTCATTCATCAGATTACTTTCCAGTCAGCATTTCTGACCTCAATTATGGTCAGACATTGTATTGGAACAAGCACACAACTGAAAACCATAAGCTCTTAGCCCTTGACTTCAGTGGCACTGTCACAGCTGTGGGTAAAGATGTCAGCAAATTTAAAGTTGGTGATCATGTTGTGGCTTGTTACCCTGTGGCTGCCACCTCTAAAGTAGTTCTCCCAGCAGCTGTTTGCTGTAAAGCAAAAAGGCTTTCATTTCTGAATGAAATCCCTTGTGTCTCTTATATGGTACTGGCTTGGGAGATCTTGCATGAGGCTTTACCCAAGGCTAAACAGCAAAAGAAAATTGGGTATTTTCTCCACTGTTCCTGACTCAGCATTGATGAATGTGTTAATTACTATTGCAAACAGATCAGGTTGGAATGTCAAAGTGAGCACACAGGCAGATCAGCTGTCTTGTGATTTTAGTGACGTTGTGGGAGCTGTTCTTCTACCTCCGTTTAATGTAAAAACCGCTGAAATAGCTAGCAGTGTTAGAGGCATCAAAGACATTGTGCTTGTCTATGACAACCAGACAGAATTTCCATTCAATACAACAACATTCAGAGATACAAATGAGGAAGTCCACTTTCATTTTCTATTCATGTCCCATATAATGCAAAAATGGTCTCTGCAAACACAAATGCCACAAATCTACCATTGGCTGAAATCTATGCATTTGGACAGAAAGTCCTTGTCTTTGGACACAACAGCTGTTCAAAGAGTGAAAGCTCAAGACATTGATCTTCTGTCTGTAAAAGAATCTGAATCATACTTCACATGCCAGATCCTACCCATTATAGTCTTGAACAGTGAAGCCAAGAACCAGCTGTCTGACATTCCAGTGATGCCCAAACACAGTCTATTCGAAAAAAATTCAGTCTATATTGTCACAGGTGGTCTAACAGGGTTGGGCTTTGAGACAGTAAAATTCATTGCTCAGAAAGGAGGAGGAAACATTGTCATTCTGTCTAGGAGTAATCCAACCCCTCAGATGCAACAAGAGATAAGTAAGCTCAGTAGCCATTATGGTTCTGTCATTAAGTCTCTGCCATGTGATGTTTCTGTATCTGAGCAAGTGGACCAGACAATTGTTAATATTGGAAAACTTTTTCCATCCAGTCCCATCAAAGGGGTATTTCACAGTGCAGTTGTCCTGCATGATGGGCTGATTGAACGTCTTGACAAATCACTTTATGAGAAAGTTATGAGGCCAAAAGTAAATGGAGTGATTAACCTTCACCGTGCTACCATACAATGCAATCTGGATTACTTTGTGTGCTATTCCTCCATCTCTGCCTTCATTGGCAATGCCTCACAAACAAATTATGCTGCAGCTAATACGTTCATGGACACTTTCTGTCAGTACCGCAGAAACATTGGGCTTTCTGGACAGTCCATTAATTGGGGGCTTTGAATCTTGGTCTTCTGTTGAACAAAGATAATGTCCAAAGATTTCTGGAGGCAAAGGGAATCATGCTTTTGGAGATTCCAGAAATCCATGAAAGTCTTGAGCAGTGCCTCTTGATCAACAAACCTCAACAGGTTGTATGCAAATTCAATTTTAAAAACAACTGGAATAATATTCTCAGTCAGAACAAATCACTAAATGTGCGGTTGTTCAAATTAGTACAGGAAGCAATGAATAAAGCTGGACTGGACATGTCTAGACCTGAGCAGCCCATGACATCCTCCTCACATGATTTTCTGAGGTTCATGATTAGTGAAGTGAGTGGTATTGAGATGGCCGAGCTGAATGATGATGTTCATCTTTTCGATTTAGGCATTGACTCAATGTTGGCTATGACTCTGCAGAATCTGATCTTCACTAACAGAGGTGTTAATGTCCCTCTAGTGACTCTGTTGGATCCAAACAGCACACTGTCAACAGTTACCAAAATTCTGGAGGAAAACTGTGTAGATGAATATCAAAGTGACGATGGGAGCAATTCCACATACTTATAATGGTGATTTGTATTTCTCTAAAGCAGTCTTGTTGCAGCCTCAAAACAAAGACTTTCTTGGAAAATCTAGACATCTTGATGTGAAATTAGTATTACTACATTCAGTACTACAGTACTTAATTAAACAATGCAATTAACTTAAGTTCATCTAGCCTAAAAAGATAGACATTGGCATTGACATCTGTATTCCTGCATATTCCAATATGACAAATTTAATTAAATTTCCCTCCAGTCTACTGAAACACTGACTAGAGTGGCAACTCTACTGATTCTTGGTGGCTCCTATCTGTAAAAACCATATATATTTAACAGCAATATAATGTATCTAATTTAATGTACTTGAAATCAAATCTCTATTAAGTGGCACATACTGATATGCTTATTCGTTCTTCATTGCAATATTAAGACAATGGTTTTAAAATTAAATGAAATCCTTAAAAGTATGAAATACATTGTAATTAATGACCAGATCCAAACAATAGTATTAGTAACATATATAATATTTTCTAAATACTTTATGGTTTGTATGCAGAATGATGTTTAAAATGCGGTTTTAAATGATAATTGTAAACAGTAAAGATAATTGTATGTAATGTATATGTCTCTCGTATGTTGATGTGAGGGGTGTTTTTTTTTGTGTGTTTTTGTGTTTTTTTTTTATTGTACAAAAAAAAAATGTTCATTGAATATTCATTGCTTGTATGTCATGTATAGATTGAGACTTTCTGTATTAAATTCTAGTGTCATGATATTTTACAAAGCAAATCTTGGTTTCTAAATCGATTTGACACAACAGTCAAAAGAGTGAGCTGAACAATTTATAATTGTCCTAAACAGATTGCAAGGTTTCATTCCTTTCATACAAATTACAAATCACACAGAATTTTATCTCAAAAAATTGTGCACAAAACTCTCAAATGTTTTCATAATAGTTAATACAAATACAAAGTTCTGGCATGAAACTCTAGATGGCTGTTACGACCTTTGATGGAAATTTTGTCTAAGAATTTAAAAGGAGTAACATTGAGATGACCAAAAGAAAAAGCTTAAGGTAAAAGTGGCAAGAGAAACGCAGGACATCAAATTAGCACCGCAAAAGATTTATTGCTCCCAAAACCATGAGTATTTACAACATTTAAGAAAACAAAATAGTAAACAATAATAATTTGTATAACCAAGACAAACGGGAGAGGGAACTGAAAGTGGCGCTAGAAAATCAAAGAAATAAATATAACAAAAAGAACCCCACTGTCTCCTCCCGGTCCTCTAAATAAGAAAACAAAAATATGAAAAGAAAAAGTCTTCAGCGCAAATGCGCCCTAAACTTACACTAACTAAAAAACACAAAAATACACATTTAGCGCACTTCACTAAACTAGTGTGTCTAATACATAAAAAAACCCTACGTGCAAGGTATGTATGTCACGTGACTAACTAGGCTGTTCCACGTCTCCGTTGTCTGTAAGTCAGCAATTAGATCACAAGTTTAAGTGGAGCATAAGTGGGCTAAAAGTGTCAAAGACACACGACGTTTGTCATGAACTCAGGTGTCACAAATGGCAAAACTTTACACAGATCATTCCAACAAATCTCACGTTAATCTCGTAAGCATTAAAAGTAGTAGCAGATAAACGGACACAACAAAACAACCAGTGACACGCCAAGTCAAACAGCTGAGATCTTCCAGTTGCCGCTTCCGTTTTAAAGGTGACCAATGATAATTGACAGCCACGTCAGCCAATAGAGTTCCGAAGGTAGGCGGTACCTAGAAGCGCTAAAAGTGAAAGAGAATAGAAAAAAGAACATACACAAGAAAAAGAGTGTACGGTTCGTAACAATGGCGTAGTCTGATAGGTCCATCTCAATCTGACATAATGACATCATTATGACATGGCACAGCTGATTGGCTACTGATACAAGATAGAACCAATGAGCTCGCTGCTCAACATTCAAATATATGACTAATGTTTGCTGTAGCAGTTTGCAGCTTGGTTCAGAAACCCTCCACTTTCCCCAGCTCCACCTGTATAGATCTGTTACGAAGTAATTCATGTATGCTATATGGGGGTTATTTCACGTATGTCATATGTGCAGTGGGAGTATTTTTTACATGCTCACGGCAGCATGTTGTGGATGTATTGGTAGTAGCAAGCCTCAGTACATGCTCTGCAGCAGCAGCAGCGTAGATCTATTCCGCCAAGACCAAATACATTAACATTGTCATGTTCATTACCATGCCAATCTCTCCGAGAGTTGTCATGACAAATCTAACCAATACTTTAAAATATTTTAAAAAAAAAAAAAAATGTAGCTCATTTTATTGGTCTTACACAAATCAAACATTTATGTACCATTTGTCCAAACACAACAAACTCAATTCTGTAGTTTTTCATATCATTAAATGCACATGGTATATTGTCAGTTGGCCCCAAACTAATAACTGCTCACTTAAAACTGCTCACACCCAACACAGTAAACACGGTTTTGAAGAAAGAGGTGTAAGTGTAAGAGTTTGTGGAGTGGGTAGAAAAGAGGTGTAATGACAGAAAGAAGAGAGGAACAGGTAGAAAGATATGAGCAGAGAGGAGAATGTTAGAAAAAGAAGAGAGGAGAGGGACAGGGAGAAGAGAGGAGTAGAGGGCAGTGGTGTGGAAACTAAAAAGACATGGACAGAGAAGAAGTGGACAGCAGGGTGTAAGGAGAAATAGAAGGTACAGACAAATTTGAAATGAAATCAAAGTTACCCAAATTGACCATGTAAGAAATCATAGTCTCTCCTTTCGAGAAGCTAAGAAACAGGTCTAAAGAGTTAGTCAATACACTTCAATATTTTAAATATTTTGCTATGATTGTTGATAGTGCAGGTTTATAGTCATCCTGGGACAACTTCTGTTCTTTACATGGAAATGTCTAAACATTTTTCACAATTGACATTTGAGAACATTCAGGTGGACAGTCAAGTTTATTTTGAATGGAACAAGAGCATTATTGACATGGTGGTCCAGAACAACATCACCAGCCACAAAGAAGAGGCCTGTTGAGACAGGAGCTTGTCAAACGTGGATTCAGCCTTCTCATATATTTCCCCCCATGATGTAAGTGCATCAAGAATCTAGTGTAGATACAATGCAGTGCAGATGAAATTCTCTTTCAGATGTAAATGAAAGGCAAGTTCAGTAATTCAGCATATGTTATGTGCAACAGCAAACACACACCATACTTGTTTTCATGCATTGTGGGGGTCACATCAGAATTGCTACATAATGAGGACCACCTTTTCTAATGATCTTAGAAACCTGAAATATATATATATATATATATATATATATATATATATATATATATATATATATATATATATATATATATATATATATATATATCAAGTCATTTTAAAGACATAAACTCGCTTGTTCAATAAAACATTTTATTTGTGCAGTTTTTTAGAGCAGTCTGAAAAATAGACAATCTACCTTCAATAGAACAGGAGTTCCACATCAAATGCTTCTCCACAGCAGGTATTTCCCGCTTGTTCTATGGTGTCCTCTTAACAGAACCTGTGGATGGGGAAAAATAAATAAATAAAGATTATATATATATCTTTATTTCTCTAAAAAGTTAAAGGGATAGTTCACCCCAAAATGAAAATAAGCCTGTTATTTACCCTCAAAGCATCATAGGTGTATTTAATATAAATGCAATCGGAGTTATATTAAAAAATGTCCTGGCTCTTCCAAGCTTTACAATGGCAGTGGGTGGGTGTTTCTGTTCAACAGTCCAAAACAAGTCCAATAAAGTGCATCCATCCATAATATAAAAATAAAATATAATAATATAATAAATATAAAAAATATACATGGCTCTGGGGGGTGAATAAGGGCCTCCTGTAGCGAATTGATGCAATTTTGTAAGAAAAATATCCATATTTAAAAAGTAATAATAACTTTTCTCTAGCTTGCAATAACAGTTGTATACGGAAGCCGTTCCAGGGAGGATGATGTAGGATGTACATCATCTGCCCAGAGCTGCTTCCGTGTATAACTGTTAGTGCAAGCCAAAATTAAAGTGATTATTACATTTTAAATATGGATTTTTTTGTTTGTTTTTTGTTTTTACAAACATGCATCAATTCACTACAGGAGGCCTTTATTCACCCTTTGGAGCCATGTGAGGCACTTTTTCTTATGGATGGATGTCCTTTATTGGACTTCATTTGACCTGTTGAAGAGAAACACCCACCCATTGCCATTATAAAGTTTGTAAAAGCCAGGAAAATTTCCGCCAATATTTCCGCCCATGTTCTCTTATTTGTTACTTGAGTGAACTAATATTCAGCCAGTCACAAGGCGGATAATCCCTTGGTCATGTCTGCCATTCGTTTGAGCTTCAATCTCCTGTTGCTCTCGTGATTTTTAATTCATTCACTTCTTTGCTCTTTTGCGTTCTGGGTTAAAAGTAGGGGTGTGATGATACATGTATGCGTACCAAACCATTACGGATACAGGCATGTCGGTTCGGTGCATGAGGCCTTACAACAAATACAGGCAATTCACCCTCAATCCAGAAGGGGGCGCCCACAGTAACGCAACTCTATTTGAAAACCATCGGCAGCAGAACAGCGAATGCCAGGAGTTGTGCACATGAAAACAAAGCCCACTAGACAGTGACCAGGGGCCTGTTTCAGTAAGGAGGTTCAACCAACTCGGAGTTTAAACTTGAACTCTGAGTTGACTTACCGAGAGATTAAAAACTCAGAGTTTTCGGTTTCAGAACAGCTGATCTGAGTTAGGTCAATCAACTCTGAGTAGACTAATTCAGAGTTAAGCGCACACACCGAGACTATAAAAAGGCATTATCAATGGAGCGCAGATATTACGAGTCACCATGGCAACATCTGAAAAAAAGAGATCAGCATTTTTTTCTCCAGCTGAACTTGATGTGCTCATGCAAAGTTATAGCAAATATGAGCATATATTTAAAAAAAAAAAGCAACACCACTGCATCGGCGAAACAGAGACAGCGTGGGAAAACATAGCTGCTCAAGTTAATGCGTAAGTTTACATTTAAAATATTTAAAGTATTTAAATATTTAAGTATAATAAAAAAAATAAGTAATGTAATGTGTGACGTTTATTAACTTTTCACTTGAAAAAGTGGGGAATTGGCTGTAATTTTGAAGTTATTTCAGATGTAATTGCATTAAATTACATAAAATAGGCTACTGCATAGTTTCTACAACAAATTTGACAAAACAAGAATCCATATAACCTTAACTTAATGTTCAGTGGAAATGTTTAATTTAAGGTTCCCACTTTTACACACGTTGATCAGTTTAAGATAAAATTTCTAAAATTGAGTTTTTAAAAGATTTAAAAGTGCACTTGTGTGTCTGCCTTTTTTATTGATCAAGTGGTAGAGGTTGATATGACATTTAGAATGTAAGCAGTACTAAAAAATAGTTTTTAGAACGAGTAATAATCCCATTAATCTAGTTACAGTACATGTCCCTGTTGAAGGTCAGTGAATTTAAGCTAATTATTTATTTTTTGCAGTAATATCAAAGGTAAAACTTAAAACTATGGTATTGAATCTAATTGTAATTTTCATGTAGGTGCAATCCTGCAGGTATTAAAAGAACATGAAAATATAAAAACATAATTCAATCAGGTAAGGTTTGAGCATGCCATGGATGTAGTTTTTTTTTTTTTTTTTTTTTTTTTTACAAATGACATTTATTATGTAAATGGCAATACATGTCTAATGCTATTTTCATACAGTGCTCTTTTTCATTTGACGTCTCTTCAGCCAACAGAAAGAAGGCAGAGGCTCGCAAGACTGGGGGAGGCCCTGCACCACCACCACTCACAAATGCTGAGGAGATGGCCCTGAGTCTGAACACTGGAAGGCCAGTGGCTGAGGGAATTCCTGCAGGGTGTTCATCAGAGCCAGTCACTCCCCAGCACACAAGTGTCTACATAAAATGTAAGAGGGCTACACACACATATATATAAAATTTACTTACTTAGTTTCATTTTTGGATTGGTCTCAATAGATTCTGATGGCAATATCTGCCTTTTGGAGCCTCCTGTCTTAACAGAACCCCAGGCAGTTGTAAGTGTCCTAATTTCTGGTGTATTGAGTAGGCTAAGTAATATTATAAAGTGTGCTCAACCAAATGCTCATCTTCTCAGGATGTAGGGGATGATGACACCATTTCTGCTGATACAGAGAGGCCTATAGAGGTAATGTTATGTCTGTAGACATCAAACAATCTTTACAATCACATCTTCACATTTTTGTGTCCAGTAACCTATAGAATGTAAGTATATCCAAGTATAAACGTATATTGTTGTCTTCCCCCATCACCACCCTCCAGAGTGTGGAAGAACAGGAAGAGGAGGAGGAGGGTCCATCAACTTCTTCTGCACAGATGAACACAGTTCAGTGATGTACAGTAAATGCCAGAGTTTAATTCAATGGAAGTCATGTACAACATAATGTAACCCTAAACTACTGTATTTTTAGTTACCAGTAAAGGAGTTATATAGACTGAATCTGCTTAAACAAATTGAAAAAAACGATAAAGAAATGATATACTTGGATCGACAGATCCTAAAGTCAGATATGGAAATCGAGATCCTGAAACACAAGCTACAGGTAAGATGTGTATTGTGATTAGTGGATTATATAAAAGTTTTGAAAGAATATAGAAATTTAACAGTTGCTTTTTAATTTGTAGGAAATAAAGAAGACCAAATAAATTGTTGTGACTTATTTATTTCTTTCATTTTTTTTTTTTTTTTTTGTGGTGGTGGCTGATTTAATCAGAGAATGAATAGTGGCATATAAGGTCTCGGACCACCCTTCCACCCTGGAAACCTGCAGGGTGGATGGGGTCTTCCTCTGGGTCTTGTATGTGTAGGGCAGGATGTTGTTCCCCTCTACAAATGGCAATATTATGGAGAACTACACATGCCACAATGATGTTGCAGGCCTTTCAGGGGTGACCCTGAGGTGACGTAGGCACTGGAAACATGCTTTCAACAGACCTATAGTCATTTCCACCCTGCCTCTAGTTTTACTGTGTGCCACATTGAATCGCTGCTGTGGGCCTTGTTCAGGTTCTGGGTAAGGGGTTAGCAGTGTAGGCTGGCATGGGTAGCCCCTATCTCCCAGCAGAAAGCCGTCAATCTCTCCTGTAAAAAAAAAAAGTTCACATTGGTTTAGTGCTGCATTGAAGTGCCCAAGTGTGTAGTGCATACATTTACTTACCACTTTGCAGTGTGTTGCTTAGGGTAGACTCATGGTATATTCGTGAGTCATGAACAGAGCCGGGCCACTTGGCCTCAACATTGGTGATAATATGTGCAGCATCACATATGATCTTCACAGTGGAAAGAATAAGATATATGAGATATAGTATTGCTATGTGGTGTTTCACCATTGTAAACTGCATGCAACTCAGTGTACCTGCACATTAATACTGTGGATTGACTTTCTATTAACATAGTCTGCCTCATTTTCAGTTGGTGCAATGGTAGGTATATGTGAGCCATCAATGCATCCAACCACACTGGGAAATCCTGAAGGTAATTTTAAATATTAGGTTACTTTCAGAGGTCGCAGCAAAATGTTATTAACTGAACATATATATTTTTTTCATATTAAATACATTTGAACTGATTTGAACGCTACAAACCAGCAATTCTGTAAAATTCCTCTTTGATGACTCCCAGGGGTTTGTGGCCAGGAAACACTACAAAAATGTGCAGAAAGCCTTTCAGAGCGAGGCACACTTTCCGTACAGCTCTGCATACAGTGGCCTTACTAATATGCTCCGCATCCCTGATATTGTACAGAAAGCTTCCATTAGCAAAGAAACGTAAAGCTGCACATAGTATCTGCTCGGATGTAAGAGCACGGCCACGATGGGTGATGTTAGTGATGTAAGGATGGATTAGATTATGGATATATGTAATTGATTGCAATGAAAAACGGTAACGCTCAAACAAAAATGTATGGGGAAAAGACAAAAAAATCCACTCTGGGTCTCAAAATCCTTGCCCGACGTAAATGTAATTCTCTTCAAATTAATACAGCCTCCTCATCTATGGGATCCTCCAAAAAAGGACAAGCCATTCTCGTAACTTTGTTCTTTGTGTGACTGAAATGTAGGCAATGAATGACTAAGGCTAAGGTGAGAAATACCGCTTCGTCTTTAAAAAAGGGGAGGAGACCGACAGAAACTCATAGTTTAGAGAATAAAACCTGCTCCTGACCAGGTTAGGTTCACAGAGTAAGTTACCTCTCTTTCAGAAACAGGCTTCACTTACCCTGCTTTCTCGAGTTTGACAAACCTGCCATTTTGAAATGGAAAACCCAGAGTTTCTCTCATTTCAGGGTTAACATACTCTGAGTTTTCACTTAACCTTCTTTCTGAAACGGGCCCCAGGTGCTGATTCTGAACGCGTCTCTCACTGACAAAGGAGTATAACATTACTTTAAAGGCTTGCACACTGAACTGTCTGCGAAATGGAGCTTTGTGCTCTTGTAACCTACCTCTCTCATTCGGCACAAATCCAAATATTCCATAATATTTCCATATTTGTGATGCATCCAAATGCTAAACTATTATTTATTATGTAAATGACAGACTTTGTACTTCAGTCGCGTTCAAACGGTGACACAGTGAGGCGGGCGCTGATGTTAAGTTCACTTTTCAGTTTTATTTTGATAAAGTACCAACTGCGCTGTGAAGTTAGATATGCTGGAAGCCTGGAACTGAAATGTTTTGTGTTTGTGTGCGCCGGCGCAATTCCCTCAACTTTCCTCATACCAGCAAAATCAACTTAAACAAAAAACAAATAGGATGTCGCTTTCTGCCATTCCAGCAAGACTCTCGTGACCCTTCGGACATCCCCTGTCCCCCTTCTCTCACATTCCTCATGCACACTCTCCCTCTGTCCCTTGAAGAATGCATACGAATGCGCATCATGAATTACATCTACATTACGATTTCAGAAGGACAATTATTTGAGTATTGCTACTAGAGCAACAATATGCATTAGTAGTATGTTTTTATACCTCCTATATGCTTGGTGTGTTTATTGTAACCTACGAAGCTAACCAATGTTTTTTTATAACCCTTTAAAGAGACAAAGTTATTAACCTGTATGCAAGATACCTAATGCTTGGTGTTGAATGTTTTATTTCCAAGATGTTGACATGAATGAAAAAGCTGATATCATGTATGACGCTTGTATTACAATACTTATTGAAGTTATTAACAAAACTTGCAGAGATGTTCCCCCATGATGGAGGAAACATTATGTTAATTTTTGCACAATAAGTTACAGCATGGGGCGTGAATCTGTCCTTGCACAACTACAGCCGATTGGAAGTTTGGGGGACGAACCTAATCGGCTTGCTTAAAATCCCATGTTCCTAACAGCTTTTTGCCTTTCATTTGAATGTACTCTCATCAGCAATCCCTGCTTGACCACTATGCGATTGTGCCATCCAGAACCCTACAGAACCAGTTAAAGCTTCATGAAACCTTCAAAGTCTTTGTGCCCGTAACTCTGACTTTTAAAGAACTTCCAGCTCATCATGCTGTGTAACCAAGCAACCAACCGAAGCTTCCCCGGCTTGAACTGTCCGAACTGGCTCAAACTGGCCGAACTTAGTGAATCACCGAACTGCTGGAACAGCTTGAAACACTCCGATGGCGTGAACCGCTTGAGATGCTCCTAATGACAGAAACACTTCGCCAGCACAGAGTTCATAGCCCTCGACTAGCAAGGCGTTCTTGCCATCCAGAACTCTCCAGAACCTGCTAACAGCTTCGTGACTGCCATGTGAGCTCAGTCTCTCAATTCTGAATCCAAAGGATTTATATATATACTGTGGCAGGGTGAAGAAGCACACAACAGGTTTGGTGGTGAAAAACCCCCGGAGGGTGGATTTGTTAATAACAAAGTGTAAAAATAACTCAAAACGGGTGCTCTGTGAAGTCCTTCCGGTGCGCTGTGCTCTGCGTTTCCTCTTCCCGTGCTCCATGACTTCGGAGGTGACGTCCGTGAGGGGGCATGGCCGAACCGTCACAGGCTGCTATCTGGGTAGAGAGAGAGAGCGGTTAGCGTCTGCCTGCAAGGAGAGAGCTTCTCCCACTGGCCTTTCGAGGTGCTGAGCTTTATGGCAGACGGTAATGAGCTGCAGCTGTGACAGCTCGGTCCACGCTGAGTGTTTCCAGCTGGTCCTTGTTTGTTTCCAGGGTGACGCTGAAGAGAGCTCGGGAGACCTGTCACAGTATATATAGTAGTCAACATTTGAAGTGGATCATAACGTTCATTAAATTTGTCCTAAAACCAAAAAGAATACCTGTTTTTGTCTTAGGACAACTTTGCTGAACCGTTTTTGATCCACTTCAAATGCTGACTACTGAATAGTTGGATTTAATATGGTTCTTCACTGAGGAGGTTTCAAAATTTATTTGCAGTAAGTACCACAAAAGCTTTTCAGGATGTGCGATGCATGCTTTTTCAAGACGGACAGTTGTTATGTCTTGTAGTAGATCAACCACTTACGGTAAGAGATCTAAGGCAGATATCACGTTATTCATGCTTTGTTGTAACGCCACACCAGCAGAGGGAGCCCTTGCCCAAGTACTGACTGTTACCGCTCCCTCTGCTTCCTCTATGGTAACTTCAAATGGTAACAGGCAATGCTTGAGCCTCGCCATGCCAGGGTCATCCTACCAGAATCTCGTCCCGTCATGTCTGCCATATCCAAAGCAAGTCAAGTGATGGCTGATCCTCTGCTGTCAAGTCAAGGCAGAGCTGCACTTTCAGTACCAAGTCAAGTTACAGTGTGTCTCCTGAGCCACGTCAAGTTACAGCTGTTGTTCCCGAGTCAAGTCAAGTTACAGCTCTTGTTCCTGAGTCAAGTTACAGCTGTTGTTCCTGAGTCAAGTCAAGTTACAGCTGTGCTTTCTGTGTTAAGTCAAGTCACAGCTGTTCTTCACGAGTCAAGTCAAGTTACTGCTGGTGTTCCTGAGTCAAGCAAAGTCAGAACTGTTGTTCATGAGCCAAGTCAAGCCACAGCTGATCTTTACGAGCCAAGTCAAGCCACAGCTGATCTTCACGAGCCAAGTCAAGCCACAGCTGATCTTCACGAGCCAAGTCAAGCCACAGCTGATCTTCACGAGCGAAGTCAAATCACAACTGATCTTCATGAGCCAAGTCAAGCCACAGCTGATCTTCATGAGCTAAGTCAAGTTACTGCTGTTGTTCCCAAGCCAAGTCAAGCCACAGCTGATCTTCATGAGCTAAGTCAAGTTACTGCTGTTGTTCCCAAGCCAAGTCAAGCCACAGCTGATCTTTCTGTCAAGTCAAGCTACAACTGGTCTTCATGAGTCAAGTCAAGAAACAGCTGTTCATCCAGAGTCTCGTCACGTCACAGCTGACCTTCCAAAGCCACGTCATGTCACAGCTGTTCAACCAGAGCCTTGCCACGTCTCAGCTGATCGTCTAGAGCCTCACAACGTCTCAGCTGACCCTCCAGAGGCTTGTCACATCTCAGTTGACCTCCCAGAGCCTTGTCACGTATCAGCTGACATCCCAGAGCCTCGTCATGTCTCAGATGTCCTTCCAGAGCCTCGCATGGTCTCGTCTCATCTCCCAAGCCACACAGAGCTCACACTCCCAAGCCACGCAGTTTTGAATAATACATACCTTAAGTACATCACAGTATGAAGGATAATACTTTTACTTAAGATTTTACTCCGCCTCCTAACTGATTGCCCTTGGATAGGTTTATCGAGGACACCTGTTGCTGGATTTCTGTCTGGCCTTTTAAAAGGCAGTATCACAACTGGCCAGCGGGAGCTGCATGTGGGATTTGATTTCTGTTTGTCTTTGTTTTATTTCACACATCCAACATTCCTACAGCCCATTACGTTCATGCATTCACTTAACTTTACACCACTGATTCCTGACTGTCTCACGCTACATTGCTTTGTTTCTGTATAGTTCTGTTTTGTTAATAAATTTTGTGTATTATTTGCACTTTCTTGTGTATCCCCGTTTTTTTGTTACGTACTTTTCGGCCATGGGGTGTAACAGAATCACAGTCTTGTAGCATATTTTCTCACAAATACATTATTTTTTCTTGGATATTTAGAACAAATTCCTTGTAAATGACAAGGGGTTTTTTTCCAATAAAGGTATGTATTGTTTTTCTTTTTCTGAAATCACTCACCATAATTCTTATGAATATAATGTAAGATGAGCCTTGTGAGCATTTACTATGGTCAGATGGTAATGTTTACAGAAATACCATAGTAAAGTAAAGGGATATGAGAGTTTGCAATACAGTAGGCAGTAGGGATGTCACAATACTCAATATAATATCAAACCGTTCGGTATGACATCCACAGTTCAATACGCGCTTGTGAATTGCGGTTTTTCGGTTTCGCATTTAAATAACTTTTTATTTCTCTTAGAATTTGCTGTATGTGTGCCCGCGATTTCACGTGCTGAGATGAGGAAACGCTTCCCCACTTATATTTGAAAAAGCAACACACGCAGAGCATCTTCCATTCTAATGACCTGCAATGATAAGCCTTTCTAAACCTGTTGTCCAACAAAAGTTATAAAAACAAAAGTTATAAAAAACATTATAACTTGTTTTTAATTCACAACATCAGTCGAGTGTTTGAAATAACTTTGTGTGATCAGATGTGGATTTTTATCACAGACAATAGCAGACAATAAATTCAATACTCATATTCTATGTATGTCGATTAGCAATGGCTTATGAAAATACCCGAGATGGCTTGAAGAACCCAGATAAACCATATATTATTGCAGACCAGTGTTTATTGTCCTTACATTTTGTCATTCAAAATGTTTAACATTATATCTTGTTTTTAATAAGTTACAGCAATAGCCATGCTTTTATCCATATTAGAGAAGCTAGAACGGAACATCATCAGCGCTACTTCTTTGACGCATGTTTTTTTTGCACAAGGGCGCCCTCTGGCGTCCAGTATGAATGAAACCCATTCTATTTTGTGTAAAAATCGAAAGAATAATACCTCTAACAAAAGAAAAAATAAGCAGACACATACTAAACCATGCTTTTTCTAGTGTACAGACGTTTATGGGAGTATTTTTTTAATTTGTTCCAAAAAAACTCACACTGAAGTGGCAAGATATCTGAACCGAACCGAACCGAACCGAAAACCGTGGTCAAAAACTGAGGTATGTATTGAACCGTGGACTAACTGTATTGTTGCATCCCTTGTAGGCAGATTATAGTAATTGATCCAGTAATTATTAATCTAACAGTGAATCACACCTCAGCTGGTCTTTGTCCCGTGTGCTGCAGTGAATCAGAGAGCAACTTAATTCAGATTTAATAAACACTACAGGTGAAAACATGTTTTTCATCCGTCGTCACTGAAGTAAGTGATCTCATTCCCATGTGTCCTGCAGTGTCCCACTGTTATGATTGCGTTATTTGATCTTACAGACACTCAAAAATTAAAATGATGTGCTTTAGGCCTCAGAGATGAAGAAGTGCTCCTACAGACCACAAATATGACTGACAATGTGAATCACACAGGCTTTTTCAGCTCATGGTTCAGATTATGTGATCTGTCGTACTGCCAGTCAATCTTTGACATCTTTATATTGTAAGCTAGCAGCCACACCATCATGTTAGCCACTGATTTTTGTTTTAATATTTTAAAACTTCTTTGATCATGACACAAGCTGTGCTTTATGTGTTAAATGATTTCATTATAAGTGTGTCTGATCCATTTATTTTGTCTGGTTTATTCACCGCTCTTAGATAACGAGATTTTGTGCTAACTTCATCTGATAACTGTCATCATTGAGCTGTTTCACCTCATCAAACACGTAAAAACATAAAAACACTGCTCATACAGATACTACATCTTGACTGTATGGCACAGCGGTGTCGATTGTCAATTCACTAAATCCCAGGGAGTTCAGTACCATGTTATGTTTCAAGTATAGGTGTGATTATACTGACCTGGGGCTTGTACCATGAAGCCAGATTAGCTGGATAGCCAGATAAGTTTCAGTTTAGTTTGCATCAATGCTGGGTTTTAGGTCCCATGCAGAATAGTTGATAGCTGGACCTCTTCTGTAATGAAGTGGCAGGTCACTCATACTGAGGTCCACATTTCTGCTGTTAATCTGACTGTGGACGCCTTTGAAACTTGTGCCACAGCCTGGTCATTGGTGTTAAATCAAATAAACACGTCAGCCACATTTCCCTGGTGAAAAAAACATATGCTGGTAAGTATGTTTTGATGCTGGGATGCTAGTTAGGTATGTTCTAATGCTGGTTTAAGATGGTCCTTTGCTGGTTTATGCTGGTCCTTAGCTGGTTTATGCTGACCAGCATCCCAGCATCAAAACATACCTACTAGCATATGCTGTTTTTTTCACCAGGGTTTATTCCCTATATTGTCTCATCTCTCACATCAACACAGTTCCTCAACAACTCCGCCCCCTTTTCCCCTCATGCTCACCTTTGAACCACCGCATGCGCTATTTTAACCCAAAAAAACCTTCTTACAAGTGAACAGAGTAGGGAGAAAATAACATGTTAACACCTGGTGACCCTGTGTTTTTCTGCCAACATTTTTTTTCAGGGCCTTCCTTTCTGGGAATGTGTACGTGGGATCCAGGAGGTGGACAAAGACCCTAAAGCCTTCAATTTCCACCACAAACAGTGGCTGCGCATCCATAATAATAAAGTTTAGCAAGGCCTCATCCAGATGTTGCTTCCTGGACACTGATAAAAGAAAAAAAAATAGTTTACATAACATATTGTATTGTATTGTATTGTATTTCATTGTTCTTTAATACAATAATAAATTTACAAGCTTGAAATAAAATAAGTTGATTTTATTATTATGAAGGAGATAACGTTATATGTGTGCAGCTACAGTATTAAGAATAGTTTGTATTGAATGAATACTATGCCAAAAGGGTGAGCAGAGTGGGTTTCAGCTGAGGTGCTCGACCGCAGAGTATCTGCATCCCCATGCTTAGCACAAAGGTTATTTCCAAACACCAAGTGTTGTGAGCATATGAGGCACTGGACCTCATTTCATATATCTCCTTATGATGAATGAAGCTGCGCCAAAGATTTACATTAGTCACCTCATTAGGTGTTTCATTGTGACATATGAAGCCTCAAACGTCATCAGTCACGTGATCACGGAGATTTGATACAAGCCTTGACACAGTCTTTCAAACCAGTCTGCTTCAATAGAGTAAAACAGGCTTCAGAGCCTTAGTGTCAAAAGTCCCATCTCTACTGGAACTGATGTTTTGTTCTGGACCGTGGAATTGTTACGCTGGAGAAATGGTGAGTGGTTTCTTTAACTGCTATTCACATGTGCTGATATGAAATTATAATGCAAATATGTACTGGGGAGGGGTCTCTGTCAGATTTATTCATAGAAAAATTGTAGAGCACAAGATTATGGTGCCACAATCAAATAAAGATTTTTAATTGTCACTAATTAAACAAGTATATGTTCAGCTAATTGTCAGCCTCTTACATCTTCTCAAACAATATATAAACAGCATTTTAATTTGTATAATAAAGGCTGATAGTAATACATACAAATGTAAAAGAAAACCAATCTGGATGCAAGAACAGCTTCTTGCCCAACTTATTAATGAAAACAAGAATGCAATCAAAGAAACATTTAGATTTGGGATGACCTCCAAAACCAAAAAAGATGTGTGGGAAAACGTATGTGTGCAAATAAATGCAGTGTGTTTCTAAAATGTTTATGTTCCAAGGCAGATTGCAGACAACAGCCATTTGCCCTGATGAAAGAAACGATAGAAAACATCACAGAATTTGTAATGATTCTACTTGTTATAATGGGAATTGTACTGGTTTCAGTGGTGACTGTATTGGTGCCTGTTGTTCTCTATTTGTAATTGGTCACCTTCTATTGTTGGTTTGTTAAAACCACAAAAATCTAATGGAACATGTATCAAAACACACTATAGGAAACCATTTTTTTTTTTTACGATTTTAAGGGTTAAAAGTTGATGGTTTGTAATGTTTGTAATAGTATTTGTAGTAAAAACCATTAGAATTTCTGTGATGGTTTGTATTGTTTTGTTTTGTTGTTTTTTTTAATTTTGTGATTTGGTCTTAGTGACTTAGGAGTCCTCTTTACTACTGCTAACGTTTCACAGATTTAGGAGCTAGTTTTAGTGCTAAAAGGCTTAGTGAAATACTCTTAAAGCAAAAATGTAGGAGTCCTAAATTTAGGATTGACATGCCCATTATGTTTAAGATTTTCTCCTAAATCAGCAAGTTATGAGCTACTTTTATCCTTAAGATGTTTTGTGAATACAGGCCCAGATGTAGAATTAGTTAAGACAGGAACAAACTACACAACTGTAAGGCTGATTATGAATGTAATATGATACTTCAGTCTGTGTTTACAGTCAGCATTTATCATAAGTGTGTTTAGTTCAGTCTTAGAATGTTCCAGTTAGTTGTTAAGTGTGTTTCTGGCTTTAGGTTGCATACTTGTAGCTATGTTTCCATCTTTCCAAAATTTTCTGAGAGTCAGGCTTGCATAGGTTCTGCTCGATCCTCTTCAATAACATTCTCTGGGTCTGACTCGGGCTCAAATTGATAGAGCAATATTGACGCCATTGTTTACAACAATGCGTAAACAAAGGAACCGGATGCAACCACCAGTTATGGTTAGAAAGTTTTCTAATAATGTGGACATGAACACGTTATAGTGCACCCCATAAACACAATAAAGCCCTTGAAAAAAGCCAACAGACAACCCCTTTCAAGTTGTTGAAATTAAATTTAATGCTTTTGCAGACTTTTCAAGGACCCTCGGGTACTATACTTTCTCCAGAATGAATGCACAGGTGAATTTCAAAATGTCTTGCCAGAATAAGTTTACAACATAACTCTACAGATAAATTTATGTAAAACTCACACTGAAGATGCATGAAAATACCTCTCTCTGGTGTTGTCAATTCACTAGTTTTTATGTCTAAAACTCTTTCAATACTGTTGGCAGGTGAAAAACTTCTCTCAAGTGTGAGCTCTCATGTAAGTCCTGAGGTTTGCTTTTTTTATTGAAAGTCTTTCCACAGTCATTACACATAAAAGGTTCCTGTCCGATGTGAGTCATTATGTGCCTCTTAAGTTGATACCTGTCTGTGAAACTCAGTCCACACTGATGGCAGTTAAACAGCTCTCTCTTAAGTGGATCTTCATGTGCTTATTTAAGGTTTCTGTATATGGGAAACATTTTCCACACTGATCACACGTGTAAGGCTTCTCTCCAGTGTGAACTCTCATGTGAATCTTGAGTTTTCCTTTTTGATTCCAGGTTTTTCCACACAGTTTGCAGGTGTAAGGCTTCTCTCCAGTGTGAATTCTCAAGTGACTCTTGAGAATATCTGTTCGTAGGAAGCTCTTTCCACAATATTGGCATGTGTGAGGCTTCTCTCCAGTGTGAACTCTCATGTGAATATTTAGTGTTCCTTTTTGATTGTAGGTTTTTCCACACAGTTTGCAATTGTAAGGCTTCTCTCCAGTGTGAATTCTCATGTGGACTGTAAGGTTTCCTTTTTTATTAAAACTCTTTCCACACTGTTGGCAGATGAAATGACTTGTAGTTCCAGTCTTCTGAGCTCTTTTTTGAGAGGAAGTGTTTTCAGTCTGTGAAAAACTACAAGATTTTTCTCCAGTTATGAAATCGTGATGTTTCATATCTTTCTCTTCCATTTCATTCAGATCTGGACTCTCCTCTTTCACTGCCATCAGGTCTAAGGTGGAAAGACAAATACATGTTAAACCCAGTTTAACAGCATAGCACTTGGAATCCGTTATGGAAAATTAATATTTACAAAATTATTGTTTACATTTTGTCCTTACGAGTTTGTGTTATGCACCATTATACAGGCATTTAAGCAAGCTTGGATTCCTAAAAACACTAATTACACAAGCAAAAATTATGAAACAAAGCGTAAAGATTGTGTAAAAAGGTCGTGTTAAGGTAGCTTCAAGTATTATGCAGTTACATTTCAAAATAACTATAATACACTAGAGTTATGTGTGGTGTTATTTAAATTACTCTCATAATTCATTCTTCTTGTGTATGTGCTCTGTTTGTTGCTTATTTAGTTATAAGTAACAAACAGCGCTTACTGGATCATACTTGAGCTAGTCTCAGTCTGTCTAAAAAAAAAAAAAAAACATGTTACTAAAGATTCACTGAGAGTTTGTTCCTCACATTTACATTGTGGATCTTAATATAAAGAAGATGCCACACATGTGTAGAAGATCAAAGTCACAACAGATGTTTTCTTTGGTGCACAATTTCTGTCTTTGATTTAAACTGTCTGTCTCACAAAGAGTTTGATTTCAATCTATTATGCATTATTGTAAAGTTACTAGACATGTTATCTGCTCTCTAAAGCTCTTTAAATGAAGAACAAATGTAGACAGCATGCACTAACTATAGTAAACTGTGTCAGCTGGAGAAATGTTTGATATTACTAGCAGACTGATGTTTTTGAAGCTCTGAATATTGTTCACATCCAAGCTTTCATCTGCCTGGAAACAAAATCACATTTACAAGATACTAGTAAAGTGAGTGCTTTTGAGAAGGAGGGATAAAAAATTCTACACTCATATGACATTTAAAAAAATATATATAGTTCATGTCTGTAGGGCTGGACATTTTAATAAGGATCAAATGAGTGAGTTCAGCTTTGAGAATAAAAACCAACCTGTTTGTTCCTCAGTATCTTCATGTTTGACTCCGAATACTTCTTCAATTTTTATATCTTCACTCTCCTCTTTAATAAATGCCATCTTTATAATAGTGTGTCACATGGATCTCAGATGATTTACCAGGGTCTTTTCTGTGTGTTTCTGTGTCCTGTTTAAGAATAGAATAATTAATACGTTAACTGTAAAATAATTCAAACTAAATCTCTGGGTGCATCTAGTTGATTATGCATAAAAAAATGAACAAATAAACAAACTAACAAAAAACTAGTGAATAAAAAGGACACATTACATAGAAGATTGACATTTACATTAAGATTCGTTATTTAATTATATTAGTATTTGCAGAACAGCATGTTATATTTTATTATATTAAAACTTTAATGATTTTTATTTTGTTAAACATATTTGTTCGTTATTCTCTGATGCCTGTTTTGGGCAGCAGTGTGTCGTTATGGTGTGGTGAATCGAAAGAGTGAATCATTTTCTAAATCAACTGAATCACTTGACTCGGAATTTCGAAAAGATCCGTTTCTCCATCACTACTCGCCAGTGACTGAATTCGCGTTTATGATGAACTGAGAAATGAGACCCACCGTTTCTGTAACTCCTGTGTCGGAGCGCCTTATACACACAAAATAACCTTAATTAATGTCAATAGATAATGACAGTTCACAATTGCATATACAAATCTCTAAACGACTTGCTGTGATTAAACACTTAAAATTGCTTAAAACATCACCTTTCTTTAGCCGAATCACAGGCAGGAGCGCAGCGCAGCCTTATGACGTCACATCGCCAGGCCAAAATAAAAGTCTTGTTATATATTAGGTGAACATAATATAAACAATTGATTTATAATCATAATTATTCTCCCCATATCATAACAAATACATACTGACAATGATCAAATCTGTCTCTGGAGTTTCAGCAGCTCTAAAACAATCAGCAGAACTATTACACTCATTATCAGAGAGATCCAGGAAAGATCAATTCACGTGCAACTCGAGTGTTGATTAACATTAACAATGACTCCAATAAAATAAATGAAGTAGAAGCACAAGAGCATCACAGACAAAGATGACAGTCTCACTTTACATTTGTATTCACACACACCTAAAAAACAGATTCATTTAGAATTTAACATTTATCCTTCTGCTGAATTTCATAGGTTACAATTTAATTTTGACCAATATAATTGTGGCTTTTGCAGTAATGATATTGAAATAAAATTAATAAATAATAAACAGACAATCATTAATTTGGCAAGGAGGATTTTGACTGCATTAACAAATTTCTTGATGTGCCTGTGTTAGAAAGTAAATATTTATTATTCATAAGTATTTTGGAAAATACAAATAGTGATTATATAAATTATTTTAATTATTCCATGATTCTTTATACATAAAGTCAAATTTGTGTCTGTATTTATACCCACACTCAGTCAACTGGACATACATATTAGTTAATTCATATTTATGAAAAACAGGAATGAAAGTTATTACGAGTATTTGAACATGTTTATTTATTGATATTTCATATTATTTTGATTTATATGATTGCATAATAAGTTACGTAAAAGCATCAGAGTCAAGAGATTTCTGAATTTTATTCTGTACCTTCAGATGATGTTTGTCGTTCTTTAGCTGAGCCGCTCTGTGTAGATTTGTTTGTCCATACCAGTGCCAGTCTCACCATCATAGTAATGCTCCTTAATATAGCTGAAAAAAAGCTATCCTATAACATTGATCTTTGAGTCACTTAAAATTAAAAAGTTACTTGTCAACCATAGCTTTCGCAGAATCGCAAGACTGAACCTTTTAACACCACATAGGATTGTAATCTGGGTAAGAGCAACGAGTGATCAACAGTATCAAAGTCTAAAAGAATTGATATCACAGTGTCACCTGCACCGGTAGCAAATAAAATATCATTTATCACTCTCAGCAAAGCAGACTCAGTGCTATGAACAGATTTAAAACCTGACTGAAAATTTTCAGAAATATGGTTTGTATTTAAAAGAGAGTGAAATTGACAGCTTTTTCTAGTATCTTGGAGATTAAAGTAACACAGAAATAAGAAGTTAGTTGCTTAATTTAGACATGTCTTAGGAATAATTACTGCAAAATATAATTATTTTGGTCAAAATTAAATCACCTCCCACAAGCATTAAGGGACCCCCCCATGACACCCAAAAAGATATACTTGGGGGGGTCCCCTGGTTTTTTGATTAAACTATAATACTTACAACTAATGAAAATTAAATGAAAAGATTTAATTGCTGTATTAAATTTAGACTTGCTCACATTAAATCATATTTTATTTTTTACGCGTTTTTACAGCGCTGGGCATAATAACCAATCACACACGACTCTGTTGAGTTTAGAATGCAAGGCAAGGCAAGGCAAGGCAAGTTTATTTATATAGCACATTTCATACACAGAGGTAATTCAAAGTGCTTTACATAAAAGGAAGTAGAATAATCATAAAAACAATGATCACAACAATAAAACAAAAAATGTAAAATGTAAAAAACTGATTGATATAATGATTTAAAAATGATTTAAAAATTGATTTAAAATAAATTTAAGACAGTTAAAAACAGAAAATGATTATACATAATGCAATCAGTTCGGACGAAGCACAGTGCTCATTCAGTAAATGCACAGCTAAACAGATGAGTTTTGAGTCTAGATTTAAATGTAGCTAATGTTTTAGCACATTTGATCTCTTCTGGAAGCTGGTTCCAACTGCGGGCATCATAATAGCTAAAAGCGGATTCCCCTTGTTTTGTGTGAACCCTTGGTATTTCTAACTGACTCGATCCTAATGATCTGAGTGGTCTGTTATGTTTATATTCAGTGAGCATATCTGCAATGTATGAATGTATAATATCACTTATAAATTGAGTGATTTATAAATGAGTAAAAGTACTTTAAAATCAATTCTAAATATAACTGGAAGCCAGTGTAGGGACCTGAGGACTGGTGTGATATGCTCAGATTTTCTGGTTCTAGTCAGAATCCTGGCAGCAGCGTTCTGGACGAGCTGCAGCTGTCTAATGGTTTTCTTGGGAAGGCCAGTGAGGAGACCATTACAGTAATCCACCCTGCTTGTGATAAAGGCATGAACAAGTTTCTCCAAGTCTTGACTGGAAACAAAACATCTAATTCTTGCAATGTTTTTGAGATGATAGTATGCTGATTTAGTTACTGCTTTGACATGACTACTGAAACTAAGGTCTGACTCCAGAATCACACCAAGATTCCTGACTTGGTTTTTAGTTGTTTGACCCCTAGCATCAAGGTATGCATTCACCTTAAGAACTTCCTCTTTGCTTCCGAATGCAATGACTTCAGTTTTCTCCTTGTTTAACTGAAGGAAGTTCTGGCACATCCAACTGTTAATTTCATCAATGCATTTGCAGAGGGAATCAATGGGGCTGTAGTCATTTGGCAATAAAGCTAGGTAAATCTGGGTATCATCAGCATAGCTGTGATAGGCATTTTGGTTCTTTCTCATTATTTGACTTAGTGGGAGCATATACAGGCTAAACAAGAGCGGCGCTAGAATTGAGCCTTGAGGGACTCCGCATGTCATGGACGTCCACTTAGA